>NC_136640.1:21330200-21455440 GCF_949748355.1 Melanostigma gelatinosum
TTAAACTCCCACATTGCCTAACCTGAACTCCGTCTGGTTATTTTAGGAGATTTTACGAACAATACTTGTTGGATGACTTCCAGTGTGATGCCTTGTTGCTGTTGATCTTCTCTCGGCTTGTTTTTCACCTGGTTTGTCCCCTCGCTCTTCAGATCAATGAGGAGATTCCTGTAAAGCACCTTCCCAGCAGTGAGCCGGACCCCCATGTAGTCAGAATTGGATGGTCTCTCAACCACTGCAGCACTCAGCTTGGTGAGAGGAACAGTCGCCCAAACGATGGAGATGATGTTTAACATGACGGAAACAAAAGGGAGCTGTGGCTTAAAGTAGTAACGCTGCATTTGACCCCGTCTGGTTTCAGGTGAGGAGCCCTTTTCCTTTGGATATGGAGGAACAGGAAAGAAATCCGCAGACTGCAAGTTTGCAGACTTTGGGGAGAAGTTTGGCGAAAACGACGTCATCGGCTGTTACATTGTAAGTAATGGC
Source organism: Melanostigma gelatinosum (assembly GCF_949748355.1). Classification (NCBI taxonomy): domain Eukaryota; kingdom Metazoa; phylum Chordata; class Actinopteri; order Perciformes; family Zoarcidae; genus Melanostigma; species Melanostigma gelatinosum. The sequence goes on from NC_136640.1 coordinate 21,330,687, forward strand.
ATCCGTGATCCAATCACTTTATCTTCTAATAGCATCGTGTCAGGATATTTTGATCTATCATCCTTAATACAACAGAACAATTTCCTAAAAGGCTTTCCTATTATTAATATTTTGCTGTAGGACTTTGACAGTGGCGATCAGGTGGAGATGGGCTATTCCAAGAATGGAGTATCACTGGGCGTGGCTTTCCAGACAACCAAGGAGGCGCTGGCGGGCCGCGCCCTGTTCCCCCACGTCCTGGTGAAGAATTGTGCCGTTGAGTTCAACTTCGGCCACAGGCCGCAGCCGTACTTCACCCCACCAGAGGGATACACCTACATCCACAATCTTGGCATGGAGGACAAGATCAGAGGCACCAAGGGACCCACCATCAAATCTGAATGCGAGGTAGGGCAGCGCTGACAGTGTACAACTATGATGCTATGATGTACAATAATGACACTGATCAGCAGAAATGATATTTTATATCAGATCGTTTTTTGTTGATTTTAGAAGGGACAGGTCTTGCGGACGAGAATGAACCTGTTTTTCTTCTTGACGTGTTTCAGATCTTGATGATGGTTGGCCTGCCTGCCTGTGGAAAGACCACCTGGGCCATAAAGTATGCGGAGAGCAACCCTGAGAAGAAGTACAACATCCTGGGCACAAACGCCATCATGGACAAGATGAAGGTGAACTAAACAGTCACGCTAGGCTTCAGCCTGTTGGTGATCGCTTTTTATACCAACGGTCGATCAACGATATAACCAATATTAAAGCAATTTGAACTATGCACTAATTATGCACTAACTATGCAGACTGAGTCTTCCATGTTGTGGCGTAACTCCCCCCACCAATCTGGAGGAACCACTATTACATCATATAGAAATTAAAATCCCAACCCTAATCCACCCGTTGTTACGATCCATCTCGTTTTATTTGTTGCCGCAGGTCATGGGTCTCCGTCGCCAGAAGAACTACTCGGGCCGCTGGGACGTCCTGATCCAGCAGGCCACCCAGTGTCTGAACCGGCTGATCGAGATCGCTGCCCGCAAGAGACGCAACTACATCCTAGACCAGGTACTGCCCACCCACACTCTGCTCTGATACTCGCCACAGTCAGTCAATGTGCCCTGATGATCACTCTCTCTAATGGACTATCTATTTATCTTTCAGGGGGGCTCTGTGTATTATAGAGTAGAAGAAGCATTGATCACCCTCTTGTTTCTTGATTGTCATGTACTGTAATAGCAAATGATTAATGGCTCTCATAAGTGACAGAGTATTTCATGTTTTCATCCCTCAGTATATTTGCACTTGCTATTTCTTGTCATGATACAGTATTGTTTTGTCTTGTGAATTCCAACAATGTACAAGTAAACCATGACTATGTAAAGATGTTGAGAAACAAGTAAGCTCTGACTGGTGAGTAAGAAAAACACCTTCCGTTGCTAATTTCATAAGACAGAGTTGATAGCTTTTTTAAAAGCTATTTTTAAGTGAGATACTTGGAACTTTTGAGTGTGTTTATTAATGAATTGACCCTGAAGGTAAGTAATGACTAACAGTTTTTAGACTTTTAGATCCTTTGGTTCAGCAAATGTATAAAAAGGTAGGTGGGTCTGATGGAGGACAGTCTTTTCCGTGGAAACTGTGAGTATGAGCAGGTAGGTTATATATCTGTCTGTTGTCTTGTCCGGGACCAGAGTCCGTATGAAGACCAGGTGAGTCCAGGTGAGTGCGGGGGACCCGGCAGAATAGCAAGTCGGTTACTATGCATACACTCTCGTGAGTTCACTTCAGAAAGGGATCGTTCTGTAAAAAGAGAGAGTTGTAACATGTATGTGGTGGATTTGTAGATATTGTTCATGGAATTGATAGTGAATGAATGAGAGTAGTAGGATTTGGCGCTAAAAAAAATCCTTTTCGCTTATTATCACCATGTTTCGATATAAACATTACTCGTGACATTACTTTAGAATTGTTTTTACTGAGATACTAAATGCATAATGTTGTGTTATTATCTGTTGGTTGCTGTTAAGTGAACAGGGATGAGTGATGAAGCATGCTCACCTGCTGAGCTTCTATTTGAATAACACGACACAGTATGACGCTAACTTTATTCTTATCGGTTTGTACTGAAGATGTGTCTCACCTGTAAATTTGCCTTATTATGGTTTTGTTATTAACGTCCTGTTCAGAACTGCAGCCAGTTGCATATTTAACACAGCTGAGGATTCGTTAAGAGTAGTTTTGATTCCACGTCTAGATTTCTTAAAGCAAAGCGTCGACCTTCCACAGATGCGTCGGGGAATATGAATAGATGTTTGAAGTTTGACTAATGTCAGTAGTGATGGAACTACATCTGTTTTTTGGCATAGATTTCATTTTATGCAACCCCATGAGGCCATGGGGGTTGATACTGGGGTAGCTAATTTATGCATTACATGGCAAGATATAGAATATTTCTCAGCATGTAAACATTAGAAATCTGACTATCTTGTTATTTATGGCAGCCTAAATTTGGTGTAATTTAGCTTTCACCGTATTTTATCTTAAGTTAATAATATGCAGTGGATTTGAACCAGTATTCTGGTTCTCAAGCTGAATTAATAAGCGGAATCAGTATTGACTTCATGAAAGCGGTAATACAGCCGGGCAGCGAGCACTTCGTCATTCTAACTCTGCAGGTCTTGATATTGACGATAGTCTAGATTATTAAAACGGAGGACAAAATGCTCACACATCCTACATCAACGGTCGCTCCCGATAGAATGGGTTTACAAGCTGAGTCAGCACAACAGCTACTTAAATATCAACGCTCTATTGTTGTTAATGATCTGAAACTCGTATGTCTATGTTGTTAAGTAACTACGGGAATGTTCAGTGAAGTCAGGTTAAATATGTGCGGGGTCCCCTTCTGTGTCGATAACTAACCTCCGTCAGCAGCCACTGGACACCCGGATGTGCAGGCCGTGAGGTGAGTCTGTGGAGTGACGAGAGGCCATTAGAACTTGAGTAAAAGCGTAGACTTGACATCCAAGCCAAACCTCTCTCACTTCATTATTGCAGGGTTCCAGCTTCCTTCCAGTGGAAAGCCATAACAAGTAAACAATAACAAACAAGCTTCTACTTCTTTCTTGTCACCATTGCTAGACAAATGTATATGGATCAGCAAGGAGACGAAAAATGCGTCCTTTTGAAGGTTTTCAACGCAAGGCTATTGTAATTTGTCCCACGGACGAGGATTTAAAAGAACGAACATTAAAGCAAACCAATGAGCAGGGGAAGGATGTGCCCGATCATGCTGTTTTAGAAATGAAAGGTAGGAACGCTGTGGAAACAACAAACAAAACACCAGATCTACTTTTTACTTTTCTATGTGTTGTCTCTAAAATCAAACTTGGAAGATGCCCCCTCCCCCTCCCCTCCCCCCTTTCCCCCATCATATTCTTTGGTCAGATATCAGACCTGGACATTTTATTTTTAAAGTCCACATGAATTTGATTCTTCCTTATTTCTGCCCTCTATCTGCCACTCGCCATACAGCTTAATTCTAATGCACTGCAAACTGAGACGTGGGCCTCGTCGAGGTCAATGTAACAGTAGAGCTAATATTGCACAATTTGTTTCCCCGAAAACGATGTTTCCAAAGAGCAAAACTTACAAGTAGTCACATGCTGAAGTTGTCGGACGTTAATTTGTAACAGCATTACATCAGCTGTCCTTGGTTTGCAGTGCTGTTTCCTCTTCTTACCAACCTTCCAGTTGTCCCTTTTTGTCCCTCTCCCCACCTCTACTGAACTCCTCCCTCTCCTTTGTCTGCTTCAGCAAATGTTTCCTCCATGTTCCCCTGGAGGTGGCGTTTGTTCCCTTTTTACCCTGCCATCAGCTTTCATCTATCTGAACTTAGTGTATCTTATGATTTCCACTGCCTCTGTATGGTTGTAATTATTTTTTTCATTTTGTCTTCTGGTGGTGTGGCTGCTCTGGTCCTCACTACAACCCCCTCCCCCTCTTTCTCTTTCTCTCTCTCTGCCTCGCCATCCCTCTCTCGCTGGATGGGCTGTCTCTCTCTCCTCTTGTGGTCACCTCTGTCACTCTCCAAGCCAACTTTACTCTCCCTGAGGCTTGCGACTTCCTGGAGGTGGTGACGTTCGCTGAGCTGCAGCTCGACGAGGCCGAAAGTCTGCTGAAGCAGTACAATGAGGAGGGCCGCAAGGCCGGCCCGCCCCCTGAGAAACGCTTCGACAACAGGCAGGGCGGGTTCCGTGGCCGCGGCGGCAGTGGTGGTGGCGGCGGTGGTGGTGGTGGTGGCGGCGGTGGTAGCTTCCAGCGGTACGACAACCGCGATGGAGCACGCGGTGGCTACCAGAACCGCAGTGCAGACGGAGGCGGCGGATACAGAGGAGGTGAGCCGAGCGGTCAGCATACCTCATACATATTTATCGTAATCGTGTAAATCCATAGCTTCTGTTAGTTCTTTGATCTGAATGTAATAATGCATACGACCCAAAAATAAAGCTGGTATATAGTTTACAGTAAAGTTACGTATATCTCTATTGTAACCCAACATTTCTGTTTATTTAGCATCCTACAATCGTGGCAGCTACAACCAGAACCGCTGGAGCAGCAGCAGCAGCAGCTACCGCGAAGGAGGCTCTGATGCACGCGGGAGTTACAACCGCAGCCAGCCGTCAGGAGGAAGCTACAACCGCCCGGCCTCCTACAACAAGGGAGCCTACAGCCAGGTAATTAACTATTTTAATGCATGAAATTGGAGGAAATGTAGACCAAATGTAATAGTAAATGAATGTAATCTTCTGATCTACTTGCTTCACCTCCAGAGCTACAGTCAAGGGTACAACCCGAGCAGCTACAACCAGAGTTACTACGGCAGCTACAGTCAGTACCCAGGCTACAGCCAGAGCTACAGCCAGACACCTACCACTGCACAGACGTACAACCACCATCAGCAACAGCCGCAGCAGGCGCAGCAGCAGGCGCCACAACAGCAGCCTCAGCAGCAGCAGCAGCAGCAGCAACAGAGCTACAACCAGCAATATCAGCAGGTAGTGAAGGCCTCTCACACTCATTTGGGGGAGTTGGGGAGCCGTCAGCGGGCCTGTGGATCAGCGCTAGGCTACGTTGCTAGAACCCCAGTTGGCTTGATAACCCTGTTTACACAGACTACTTTTACATGCTTAAAAGATTCAGTTTCATGCCCCAATTGTGGAAAACTCCACATTCCTTCTGAGCTATTAACATGGCTCATAAAAATGAATATTCCACTAATATCCCTGTTAATATGCATGTGCTGTATATACTCTGATTAACATAAAACGCTGTCGCCTTTATATTCCAAGTCTTCCGTAATGTTTACAGAAATGGAAATAAATGTGAACTTGCCCTCACCGCTGCGCTTGCTTTCTGTTTCTCCCTCCAGTACGCTCAGCAGTGGCAGCAGTACTACCAGAACCAGAACCAGTGGAACCAGTATTACAGCCAGTACGGCGGCTACCCTGGACAGGGCAGCCAAGGCTCATCTGGTTCCCAGTAGCTCCGGTCTGCATCTGTACCTGCGTCCGCCTGTGTCCTAAACTGACCTCTGCAGCGAATCCAATTTTTGTACAGTCTCACATTAAATCCCCAACCATAACCGTCTCTGTCTGGGTTAACACAGCAGCCTTCATTCCACACCAATCAATGTACGCACAAACTGTCACCAGTTTGGAGTTTCTTTTCTTTTTTTTACTGAATGAAGTCTTATTCTACACAGTGACCGTGAGGTGGTAGATGATAGGTATCGGAACATCTAATGAATGTTATCTATTATGCATTTAATGTGGGCTCCACATTTCCTACAGATTGAAGAGGTTATTGTATATTTCTAGGATGCGATAGTGTGAAAACGTGACGGGGCAGAAAAAATTCAGCAAGGCCGAAATAAATTTGCTTGTTTTGAGAACAAAATGCATGCTTTTTACCTTCCCCACCCTCTCCTATGTCTTTGCTCTTTATTTTTCAGTTTCCGAGTGAGCACATTTTATTTACTCCCAATAGACTTCAAACATTATGGAAGACTTTTCTTTTATCGGTGTTGATACTGTAGTATTTAAGCGTTTAATTCCGTCTTTGAATATTTTGCCACTGACTAGTTGTATGTGCAGTTTTTTTTTTATCCCTTTGTGATTGCTGCTCATTGAGTCATGTACGGTAGTTAAATCCAGTTGTCAAACTCTCTCTTTTTTTTTTCTACCTGAAAATGAAAATCAGATCATGACCCGTTACCCGAGCTGTCTTCTTGTCTTTATACAATAAATGCAATTGTATACGCCTGGAGATGTTGATGTCTTTTTTTTTTTTTGCTCTGCGAGTGAACTCAAACACAAACTGCAGGATTTATCGTTGCTGGTGTATTGTTCTTGTTTTCAACAAGATCGACATTGTAGACAAAGGATGAAACAAACAAGCATTTAGCTTTAAAAAAGCCGTAACCTTCCAGTGCAGTCCTGTTGAACTGTTAGAAAGTCAAACTGTTGACAGGGCAGGAAATGAACATGTTCCACTGCTAGCTAGCGTGGTTTATGAATTAAACTCCACTATGGGCGATATGAATCAAGTCATATATCATTATATATTATAATCACATGCTAAAATGCTGTAAATCCCTTATTGCCCTGAAAGGGCTTCAGTGATTTACTAAAGTCTGGCCTGACGTAACCAGAGATAATAAAGGAGTAGATACCTCATACACAGTATAGCGATATCTACTGGTCGACAAGTTGTCTCATGTTATATCTTCAAATCACCCGACACTAAGCCAAACAAATAGAAATTCTAAAAAAATGTCTTGCTGGCTTACTTTCCAAATCCATGAGCAGAGTTGTCGTATAGCTGCCAAAGTGACAATTTCAACAGTTAGTGTTTATTTCCTACCCTGGATGTGTGATGTGTAGATAGGACCGGGAAACTCCTGTCTGGGGTCATAAATGACCTAATGGATTGAGGTTGAGTCTTAGCACCAGAGAACAAAGGCACCTGTTCTAAAACAACACAGCGAGGTGTTCATAAATTACAGCAGGACAATCGGTGCTCGAAGCCTAAACATTCAGCCGAACTCACAAGACTGACAAAAATAAAATAACACGCCATAATCGAACTTCAAACACGAGGGAGTCTAGTCTATACACATAATTGCCGGCGTTCTGATGCGAATGGCCAGTAAATGTCATCAGTCCAACACCAGTCAGAGGCAGCGCGTGTCAGAAAACGTTGGTGGTGTCTGGCCGTTTTGTGTCCATGATGGGGGGGGGGGGGGGGGTGTTGGCAGTCCGAGCGCTCAGTCCGGCTCTCTGCTCTTGTCTTTGTGGAGATGCAGCTCCTCCATCTTCTCCTGCAGGAAGGAGACGGGCATGGAGCAGCCTCGGGTTCTGTGTGGCAGTGTGTTGGCCTGGACGACAGAGAGAAGACAAAATCAAGAGAGTTCTCCTCAAACTCAGAGAGATTGTTTTATCATGGAAAAAAAAAACCTTTTTTAACTTTCTAGTGCGAAAGGTTATTTGAAAAGTGGCGGTTGGGAGCCACGCAAAGTTAGTTTCATCTGCGGAGGAAATAGTTCTTTGAAACACTTTGGTCAAGACACTAGACAAGAGATACGTGATCCCCTCGCGCTGTCGAGTATTTTGCGACTACGACCGACCTCTGGTCAAGCAGAACAATGTGGGTTACCCCGAGTGTTGCTAGAGAGAGACGCTGCTTTTGAATTTGTCAAATGTAAAATCTTCAATTCTTTGATCAGCAAAGACAAAAGTCCATTCGCCTCCTTTGAACTTAAAAACTCGATGGACTCAGCAGCTTCTCTACTGTCAATGACACAGATTTACTTTTGTACAGAAGATTATAAGTGCGGTGCATAAAGACAAAATGATTTTGCATTATGAGAATTAAGTGGAAATGTCGAGAATAAGGTTGACCTTACAGGATTAGTGCCAGGCATGACATGTTTTATTTTCATTTGAGAATAAAGTTGAGAAGACGAGAATACATTTTGAACTTCTGTGAATAAATCAAACTATTAGGGTGAATACATATAATTCTTCTCTCGTTTATTTGTTTTGGTCATCATAATAATACTCATCAGTACTTTTGGAAAGGACAGCCAGGGCACAGAAATGATTATTTCTGTGCCCTAATTTACCGTGTTGTGTTCGGGAATTTAGACCAGAGGTCTAAGCAACCAACCTAAGAGAAAAGGCCCGCGTACTGTAGCAGCTTTAAGAGGGAAAGACACAGCGTGTCGAACATTTTCTGTCTTTGGCAGAAATGTGTCCAAACGTATGCTCTCAAGACCATTTGAAAGAAGCTATGCTCGTAGAAAGATTCCACACGTTGAGGCTAGAAATGCTTGTACCAGCACAACAGCAGTACATGTACACTCCAAGCAGCCAGTGTCACTGATAGACTCATTGATTAGCTCCTGTAGCAGCACCGGACAGTGACTCACTGCTCTGTAGCTTCTCCACCTCGGGCTACAGATATTTCTATAGATGCTGAGCTCATAAGCATTTGTGATAAGATAAAACCAGAAGAGGTCGAGATGCTCTGGGACTCGCGCTCTGTCTCACCCTTCTCTCCGGCGATGCATGCACGAGAGAGTTGTGGTGGTTTCCCCTCTTGTCCTTCTTCTCCGGCGTCCACACTCCGGGATCGGTCTGAGTGGAGTGGTCTGACACGCCCTCGTTGTCTTCCGTCTCGTTGCTTTGGGGGAAAACAAAGGCCTCCTCCTCTGAACCTGACAGGGAACGGTAAGACATCAGGGGTTCAGGGTCATTTTCAAAGCAGGAGCTTCTAGGGCTGTTGTGCTCTGCAGTGTGATGGAGACAAGGACGTACTCCAGCTGTTACCCTTGATTCTTGAGTTGGGGGCCGGGGTGCACGGGCAGGACCCCGTCGTGTTTTTGTGCTTCTTCAAGCACTCCATTCCCACCAGATCTCTGCAGTGTTTGTGACAGTTTATCCCACAGTCTGCGAGACAGAAGAAACAAAATGCTGAGGCTTTAAAGGAACTGATGAAGCGGATTACTCTGAAGCATGAAATGACATGTGGTCTTACCTTTACAGTGGTAGCCCTGCTTGATGACTCCCCACAGCTACAAGAGGACAGACATGGTACATGTGATATTGCAGCTCTGTTGGCCATTAATACATACTGTATATATATCTATACAAAAACAATAAGAGTGGACACAACGGACACTCACAAAGCCTCCGCACGTCTCGCAAAACGTCGGCCGTTTGTACGTGGTTTCATGGAAGTTGTGTGCGTTGAAGTTGAAGCCCAGCTTGGCACATATAGACATTCCCCTCATGAAGTAAGACGTGATTTCTTCACGGCTGATTTGTCCCTCCCTGCACGCACGACAAAAAGTGAGTAAGTGAGTCGTAAGTGAGTCGTTTTCTTTTTGATGGCCTATGTGCGTGTGTGTGCTTCCTCACCTGTCAGTTTCGTGAGTGCAGAAGGAGAAGGGGAAGTTGGCTGCTATTTTCTCAAAGTCCTCCAGTGCAATGTAACCGTCCTGGCTCTGCTCGTAGTTCTTCATCACGGACTGCGGGGGGCGACAGAGCAATCAGATACGGTCGCCCGCTCGGCACAGAGCGGTTGGTTTAGTTCTGCTTTGGGCCTGCCGAGTAATAAGGAAGTGAAAGAAGGCGGGAGGTTTGCTGCAGTGTCACATACTCACATCCACCATCTGCTTGACGTGTTTAGAGATGGTGTTGGGGTCAAGCCTGGGGGTGACCCCTGAACCCCACCCCGCCACTACGGGTGCTTTAACCGGAGCTACGGGCTGTGGACAGGCAGATGCAAGGATGAGACACGAAGGGACTGAACGTGTGAGAAACAAGAAGAAGAAGAAGAAGAAGGGAAAAAAAGGCACGCCCACCACATAACACGCTTCTCTAACGTACAAGCGCTTTGATGTGGCCGATTCTGATGCATAACAGCACCGAGTCTGTGCTTTTTGTTTTGAAGAAAAGATGTTACACCCACACGAAGAGAGAGCACACGAGTGTCCTCCCTCTCGTAAGAAGAGGTTGAAACAAGTGTGAGTCCGCGGAGTTAGATGGAGCCCAGCTTCAAAGAGGAGTATGTGGCTCTACTGACCTGGATCTTGGTGTTCCTGGGCTCCTTGGTGTACGAGAGTTCATATATCTCATCCTCGGTGTAGTATAAATCCAGAGAGAGCTGGAACATCAGAAGAACATCATTTAAAGAGGTTCCTCGTGGGAATCTCTTTCATCTGATTTCTTCATGAAATGTCTCTGTATACCGTGAGCAGATGCAGAAGGTCTTTGTTGGCCTCGAAGGGCGGCGTGCAGCCGTGGACGGCCACCAGGTCGCTGATGTTGCTGTACAGGTGCTCCAGCTTGCTCAGGTTGATCTTGTCCCCGTTGATGTAGTCTGGCAGGGCCTCGTTCAGAGAGATCAGGTCCTTCAGGTGGACGCCCAGGATGGGCACCCTGAAGCCATTGCACACGTTGTAAATCCGCCGGTAGTTGATGTAGTTGCTGCGCGAGGAGAGCAGCTCTGTCATCTCACTCAGGGCCTGAAAAGAGGGCGAAGACCACGAGAGAAGCGATAAATAAAGACAGCGGTCACTTGTCTCTGCAGTTATGTGGACTTCAGTACAGCCATGACAATAGAAATATGAACGTAAGGAGTATTTTCAAGTGACAAGGATCAAGTTTAGATAAAGTCATGAGTCATTGGTGTCTAAGTCCAAGTCAAGTTGCAAGTCTTTATTTGGGATTTTTTTCAAGTTTTTCAAAAGTCATCAAATTTGTGACTTGAATCTGGTACAAGCTATATGTTAATTATGTCTTTTAGGGTGTGAATGGTGTTATTATGTGTAACAATGTAACAAAGCAACTAAAAAAATGTATTGATATCAGTACAAGACAAAGAAACTTCAAGAGGGGAGTTACAAAGTGTTGACACCCAAAAGGAAACTAGAATTGAAACCTCTACCAAATGCTGTTGTACCTGAATTATCCCCCTCCCTTCAGTTGAACTGATTTCTGAAACCTGCACACACGCTGCACTAGTTTCACAGTTAACGTTAATACACAAACACAGTCAGTGAACGCGAAGAAATGTCACAGTTCAAGAAAGAGAAGGATTCAAGAAAGAAAAGTGTAATCGTGAAAGCTTTGTGGTGAGGCAGTCATCAACTGACCGACTCATGGTCATGTGTAATATCTGACAAACCTTAGTGATGTCAGGAGTCAGCAGGTTGGAGGTGTCTTTGAGGCGGGAGATGGAGCTGTGACAGAGGCCTCCAGTCACTGCCATTAGAGTGTTAAAGTTTTGCAGAGCTCGGAGTTTCTATGGCGCAAAGAACACATGAAGTTATTTCCGTATAGTCAAAGGAGTATAGTTCTCTGCAGTGAACGCTCCCTCAGCCCGTTTACCTGGGCCACGTGAATGAACTTAGTGAAGACCTGGGCTCTCTGCTGGGCCGTGTGCCTGCTGAGGATCATCAGCTGGACCCACTGGGACACTCCATTACACATCATGACCGAGCGCTCCAGAGCGGGGTTGTCCCTCACCGAGCCTCGCACCACGTAGCTCCGGTAGTCCAGGAACTGCCCGGTCGCAAAGCAGCGGTCAGACAGGAAAACGACTCTAGCACTGTTTTCACTGGACATCTGTCACCAAATGGTGATATGTTCTACTCCTAACTGCTTTTCTACTGAAAGAGAAGACAATTCTCTGGAACATCTGGAAGGAGAATCTTACCAAACTTCAAAAAAGAAAAAGGAAGGATGCTATTTTCTAATATATGTACTTTATAAAGGGTTTGAGTCTGCATGTAAATATTGATAGCTAAATGGATTTTGGTGCAGATGTATATAATATACGTATTATTATTATATATACTGAAACAAGCAGGGGGTCGGTTATTATATCCATATAACATTTGGCATTTTAATGTTTTTTTTGGTGGGATAAGCGTGTTATTTAATCTTCATGATATGCACAGTCACCTCTTGTGAGAGCAGCAACATCTCTACAAGTCATGGCAACACGATGAAGCCTCAATAAAGGTGCTGTGTACCACATTGGGAGCATTTCTGTTGCCTCTCAACGTGGCCACGGCTGAGCCGGCGACTCGCAGCTAACGGTGCAAACAGATCTAACAGTGCAAACTACGGAATAAGTGCTGCCACAACACTAATGGTAGAGAAGGCATGATCAGCTGTATGAGAGGAATGCAGGTAGACATTCCTCCACTATGTCTCCACATAGATAATGCTTGTTTGTTGCTACATCAATGCTCTGAATCTGTACATTGCACCTTCAAGCAAAGACAAAAATTGGTCTCTAAACTCACAGAAACGTAACAGAAGTTCTTGAACTCCAGGTAGCTGAGGTGCTCGGCCATCTCGTGCGGCTCCATGTGGTCGAAGATCAGAGACACCTTCCTCTTCTTCACAGAGGGCGAGGGTGCCTGGAATATGTTCACATGAGGGCCTCTAGGAAAAGAAAGCCGAGCAACAGGACAAAAATAGACATTGTTTTCCTCTATTTTCTATTCGTGGAAGAACTCGTTTGAGTTGTGGCCAAATAAGCAAAGTGCGATTCCTCCGGGGCATGGAAATCAAAACACGGCTCACAGGCAGGAGGTGTCGATGAGCTGCGAGTGCGTCTCCTCTCCGTCTGAGCGGGCCAGCGCCCACAGGTCCCCCATGGTCTGCTCAAGGAGGGGGTCCGCCTCGAACACCGCCGGGAACTGGCTGATCCACTGCCTTTCCACGAAGCGGGACAGAGAAAAAGAAAATGCTTACTAACCCTAAATGGAGACAGGAGAAGCAGTTTCTGTCCCGACACGTGTCACGCCCCCCCCCCCCCCCCCTGTGCCTTTACTCACCTGATGAGTTGGCAGATCTGTGCCCGCTTCGGTGCCCTCTTGTCCGAGGGACAGTCCTTATAAGTGAGGGACAGAGTCAAGGATCCAAACACAGAATCAAGGTGTGCAGATACGGCACCACGTTACACTAAACACCAGCAGCAGGGATACGTACTTCAAAAATCTGCTTTTTGCCGACAAAACAAAGCCATGCCTGTTCCCTGATCTGCTTAATGAACGCGGCCATGTGATTGGGGAGCAGTGCACCGGCGGCGCTGCGCTGAGCGACAGTGGAGGATATAGGGCGAGAAGTTTCTGGGCGAACAACTGAGACGGCACGACCCAACTGTGCATCATCAGGGTCATGTGGACCAGCTGGATGCCTCTGGGGCTGGAGAGCTTCCCCTCCGAATCTGCAACCGAAGCACAGCAGCACATGGATTAACGCGGTCAAAAACAGCAACAAACACTGTCGGCTCAGGTGGAGCGGCTCAGTCCAGTTCGTTTCAGTTCATTTCTGTCAGTCGCTTCGTTCTGTTTCAGGTGGGTTGAGGTGGGCATCGAGGTTTTCTGCAGGCTTGTTTTTTTTGTTTTTAATTTCCTGTAGGTGCGAGTGTCTGTCTGTGTTAACAACCTGCCCCGGTTGTTTTCCTGCCTGTGGTCTACTGTATGAGATACATCCAACTGTGACCTAGAGTAGAAATAAGCAAATAAAGAAAAAAGAAAAGGTCTAGACAAATGTGTCTAAATTACTTGATATACAAAGAACCTTTTCATCATACACTGTACCATAGTGGGACATGAAGAGTGTTCGTCACTGTCTTAAGGTTGTTGGCATCTCTACTATCACTTTCTTTTATTGTTATCTTTTATCTTATCGCATTTTTCAGCTAATTAAACATACACTACATATGTGTTGGACACCACTCAGGGTATCTAGATGCTTTTTATTTTTATTTTTGGGGGGATTTGGATGACCTGACCAATGAAGAGAGTGAGACCAAGTAAAGAGAAGAGAGAGGAGAGACACCTGTATAGTTTACCATTGCATGGGAATAGCTAGTTGGCCTCTGCAGCCCAACTAAACAAAGCTTGATTGTATGAGACTGCCCTTTGTCTCCCTCCCTCCCTCCCTGTCAGTCTCTCTCGCCCTGGACCCCCCCCCCCCCTCACTCTCCCTCATCCCTCATTTATATAACCTGGCTGTGATAAAGGGTGAAGGCACATGACAAACTTTGGGAACAAATGCAAACACGCTGGGACAGAGACTGACCGAAGCAGTTCAGGCAGCGCTGGATGAGCTCATCCAGGCTGGCGGCGCTGGCGCTGGGGGCCGAGCTGGGGCTCTGCAGGGCCCGGGTGATGTCCTGAGGACTGGGACATGTGTTCCTCCTCCGCTGGACCAGCTTCCTGCTCTCTCCATTGGGCTTCCTGAGAAAGAGAGAGAGAGAGCGAGAGAGAGAGAGAGAGAGAGAGAGAGAGAGAGAGTCAGACACAGACAGGGAGTATGAGTAGCCTAGAAATAAGTAGAGCAGAGTGTGGTGAGGCAGTGCAGGTCAGCATCTGAGGAAACGCAGCTCCCTCACATCTGATAAGCTGTTCTGCAGCGCTGCAGCTGCCTCAACCATAACGCGCTGGCAAAACAACTGCAAACAACTGCAGGGGAAGGAAGTAACAGGCCCTGCCACGGACAGCTGTATTGTATTGCTTACATGCTGTGCTAGTAAAAAGAAGTTCTGTTGTGTTTGCTCACACACACCCATCCTCTTTGGAACACGGAGCCCATATATTTGTTGTTTTAAACTCCTTTCAATGTGAGTGCCGAGCACAGCAATATGCGATTAGTTTACAGGCTATATCTATTTTATAATTTAATAATTTTTCTTAAATACACTACATGTATTATAATTTATAAAAATATTTTCTCATTATCTTATTTTCTCATTGCACAGCTCCTGTCTTCCTCAGTTGCTCTGCTTCCAGTGCAGCTTGTTTTAAGTAGAGCTTTTATCCAATCAGATCTCACCTCTGTGTCTCTAGGTAAGAGACAGAGGCCAGAGGCCTGCAGACTCACAAGTGAATCCATGTGCAGTTTAAGTAAATGGGGACGATATTGTTGATTGCCATAGTCTTCAACCAATCAGATCTTTAGTTTGACATGTTGGGCGTATTCTAGGTGCCAGAGCCTGCTAGCTGGCCTACAAGTACGTCAGCATTAACGGGCAGCTCAGTTTTAAGGAGCAGCTCTGCAGTGAGGTGCAGCAGCGTGCGCTGTGATTGGCTAGTTTAGCTTAGCCTCCCAGAACAAGTGCCTCAGCTGTTTGTTTTTTTTGTTCTGGTTTTTTTTTTGTTCCGGTTCAGAGGTCACAGTCCGTTGTCTCCTACGTGAGCGCAGAAAACATTATATTTCCTACAATTTAAGCTTCTGCATTTTCCAAATGCACTAGTATTATTCAAACGTATTGTTCGGTTTGTAAGCCTCGTACCGAACGGTTTAATACGAATACGTGTATTATTACGCCATAGAAACAAATAATAACCGTAGCTGTGGCGCCATCAAGAGGTTATTAGGAGGATTCAGTTGTGAAGGCCCAGGTATAAAATGCACGGCCCGCCACTGCTACATACTATATTAATGCATGCCTTTAAATAGTTGTTGCGTTACACCCACGAGAATCTGGAGTCAGGCTGAAAAAGTACAATGTTGCGTCACACCTGAGGTCAGCGCTACAATATGCCACACATCTACAACGATACTGCTTTTCTCGAGCGTTTTCTCAAAAAAAAAACGGTTTCTTTTAGCGCCTGTATACGCTCACACCAGAGAGTGTGTGGCGTGCGTGGTAGGGCGATGTGATTTACAGCATGGAGGACACGGGAGACGAACGCACGCTGCACAAAGCAAAACTATGACAGCGTGTGAAAGCTCAGCATGTTTGGAGGCTCAACAATGAGAAATAAAACTATTTCAGAATATAGTTTCACCTCCTCAGGTGTCTCAGCCCATCTGAGAAGGAAAGATGACTCCTCGGCCGAACTCCCAGGGATCACTATTAAGTCCTCAACGGTTGGGAACAGGGAGAGCCTGGACTAAAAAAGGAGTGATGGAAAGTCATGCACAGCATGTGGACCACACCTTTGCAGCTGGATTGATGCTGACTGAGGTCAGACAGGACAAAAAAACAACTTTCAGCTGAAGATCAGGGAGCAGTGCTTCATCCTGTAGTGTTGACTCTTTAATTAAGGGCTTCTCATATGCCCTTAAAAAGACAAATGAGACTGCTTTGTTCCATGATGCGATTGCTTCCTCTTCAGATCAGGGGCTCAGTTTAGCAACATCTGACAGCATTTCACAATAATCAGTAACCCTTTTCATACTGGTTTTTTTAAACTGTCTCTGCCTCACTTTTGCAGTTTGAGACTCGAGGCAAGAGGTTTGAACCGTGAGCCACTTGTAGAAACAGTTTGTATCTCGGCTGTGAAACTGTGGCCGATACTGTCCCGATAGTGGCAGGAAACACTTTGACTTCAGAGAACTGGAGACAAGTTCCCTGAATGACCAGACCTGCATCCCCTTCTCTTGTGTGTGTGCGTCACACGTGTGGTGCATAACTCAGCATCGCACACATGCAGCATCATGGTTTGCTTCATATGCATGTCACATGGACACTGGTGCAGGCGAGCCCGGTGACTTTAACTGCTCTATTTGTGCCACGAGCCGCTCCGCTGCCTGTATGCGTCGTTTCACACAGTTATCACACCACACTAACTCCTCCTCCTCCTCCTCCTCCTCCTCTTCACCTCATTACATCAGCTGGCTACTGACTTCAAAACACGAAACAACACAGCATGTAACCACCGTGAGCTCATGTGCAGTAAGGACAGGGGAGTCTCACGACACATGGAGGTGACCTGGTTCATTCGGTCGATACCTCGGCCACCTGTTACACTTGTGTTCTTGAATCTTGAATGTCCATGCTTTAGGATGAGAGGAAGGACTCTCTAACCTTCGACCTTGTAGTTTTCGGTCCCAACTGTAAAACCCTTTGAGGCAAATGTGTAATATGTGATTTAGGGGCTGTGTAAATAACATTGACTTCACTTGACTCCTCTGTTAGTTGAGAGAAATAGCCAACCAGTAAACAATGTCAAAAGGGGTTAAGACGCCTAAAGCTTGTCGTTTTCATAAGCTCCTTAAAACGCATTTCGTTTCTGAGAAATTTCAAATTTGAATTCGTTTTTTTTTTGGTCATTTGTAAAAACACACTAAAATGACACATAAAGCACCATTATTGAGACTGACACTCAGAGAGCAAAAACCTCAGTTCAAGTCTCCAAAACATTGAACACGTGACCAAGTGACCAAAATACATGCCTGAACACCTAAATGCTTGATTTTCGACATGTCATTCAGGATGTAAGCGCATAAACAATACAACAGGTGAGTTCCTCTTTACAACAACAATGGAAACCAACAGAGCAGCGAAAGGCCTCTTTTCAAAAATGTGTATGAGCAATAGAAAACAAAATGTAATTCATGTTTTCTTTGAAGTTACCACAAGATGTTTTTTGTTTGTATTTGAATGTATTTGAATTAGTTGTGTTCAGATTTTCAATGCAAAATGCTGACGTTGGAAATGCATGCTGTATTGACTTGTGTTTACAACGTGGACAGAAACAAGCATCAGTGTGCACTGCTGGGCCTTCTGTCGTCGAACATATGACTGTAGGGTTTCAATGAATGATAAATTGATTCAAAATATCAACAAACTGTGATCGTCCCTATCGTCTGTCCCCAGAGCTCGAGGTAAAGTCTTATTTGTTTGTCCCAAAGTATTTAGTGTTTTACACAGATGGAAAAAACAACAGAAGCTGGAACAAGTGCACAACTTTGCATTTTTGATTGACGAATGCATTTCCATTTCTAAATGAACACATGAATATCTCGTGCGTATCTTTCACCAGCCTGTGTTTTATAAAGTGCAAAACTGAAACGATTGATTCATCGCTGTACATTTTTGGCGAACCGGTTGCTTTCTTATCTCAGTGCCCTTTACAACCTGTCATCTCTCCCTTTGACTCAGAGTGAATTTGTCTGTCGACATGAGAGGACGAACGCTCGCTACTACAAACAGAAGTGCTGATGGGGAAATGTTATTGATGTCACGACGTCTGTCAGGGAATTTCCCCCAGAGTGCCGAGCAGGTCGCAGCTCTATCTTTTCTGTGTAATGAGCCTGGCCTGGCTGAAGAGACAGAGAGATGTTTGTAAATACAGCCAGCGTGTGCTGGACTCCCGCGGGTTACTGTTTGACCATTTGCATTCCCTTTTTTTTCCTAAGACAACATAATAATGTTTCACTGTGTGTCCACGGAAACACATCGCCGCTGACAGTGGAAAGGGGAAATCCTCCTGTGAATGACAATGAGGACCAAACCCCGAGCAGCCTCTTCTCTGAGTACTAAACGAGTCTGGGTCCATCATATCACTGATTTGGTTTGAGGAAGACCTTCCACGCCTCCTTTTTCCTCACTTCAGCCACTTGTTTTCCTCTTCCTTCATCCTTGCTCAATTCAAGCCATTCAGGAAACAGCTTCTCCTTTTTTTCCCCGTTTGGAAATCCCCCCCCCCCCCTCAGTCTCTTTCCCATCCGTGTCAAGACTCCTGGCTACAGATCCAGTCCCCTCCTCCCCTTTCTCCCTCTTTCGATCTCACACTGGCGGGGGGATATGCAAATTCCTCTCTTTCTTTTCTTAATTGATTAATTGAAGCCAGGGCCCTTTGAAGGCCTTGTTTGTGAGCTGCTCTCTCTCTCTCTCTCTCTCTCTCTCTCTCTCTCTCTCTCTCTCTCTCTCTCTCTCTCTCTCTCACAACCTGCGTTCTTGTTCCCTCTGCATGTATTGCACCGATCCGTTCATGCATTTGGTGCAACAATAAAGCCACTGTACCAACCATTGTGGTTGGCATCAGGAACATGAACATCCACGAGGTATAAACTGTTTGGCACTGAAGCCGCCAATCAGTTAGACAATGGAGTCATACCTGTGGAAATTCTGACGCTATCAGTACCAATGTGTGCTTTCTCTCCATCTTTCATTTATCACACACACACACACACACACACACACTATCACATACACACACTATCACATACACACGCACACAGTAGTGTTTTCATGACTTTTGGGGGCATTACATTGACTTACATTAATTTCCTGGAGTATTACCTGAACCGCTAATCCTAAGCCTTACTCTTAACCTTAAACTAAACCTGAACCTAACCCAACCTTAAAGTCTTCACCCTTAAATATAACGATTCATGTCATAGGGACGTGCATTTTGTCCCCATTTTGTCCCACATTTCTCGATACCTTTCTAAAACTGTTCAGACATTTCTCTTAACCTACATTCAATTCAGCACACCAGTTAATAAAACATCCATAATGCAGTGCTGCAACCAAAACAGTATCACTTTGTCCCTCATCACACGATGAGCTAACAAACCCACTATCAACAGGTGGCATTACAGCATGTATCAATATTGAATTATCTTTGTCGATTTATTTAGCAT
The DNA here is from genome assembly GCF_949748355.1 of Melanostigma gelatinosum. NCBI lineage: Eukaryota > Metazoa > Chordata > Actinopteri > Perciformes > Zoarcidae > Melanostigma > Melanostigma gelatinosum. Next base: position 21,350,147 of record NC_136640.1, read on the forward strand.
GAACCAAGATTTCATTGCAACAAGAAGGTTACTTCTTCATTGCACGGATTGTGCCGCCTCACACAAAAGGAATCAGAAATGCTGCAACATTCTGTAATGGGCTTTTTCTTTTGGTTGCTATTTTTGCATGTGCGAAAAAAGAAGCAAATGTGTTATATATATATAGCCTGAATATAATTACTACAGATATATACATCCCTGTCTTTTGTGTTGGGCCACCTGTTCTCATCCACACCTTATGTCCTCTCTCACTAAACAGCTGGGAAAGAATAGTTCTGATCCATCACAGGCAATCTTGAGCAGATTACATGTCCAGACATCCAGCATGTATTGTGTCCCGTGGGGACATCCGATTAAGTGGCTGGGGGAGTAATCAACTGTCCACCAGCACGAGGAGAATAATTCCTCTTTGGAGATGAGGAATGGAGAGAACGGCGGAAGCACAGGTGACACCATCCTGCAAAGGGCTGTAAAGCAGTCTGTGAGTGGGAGAGGACCGTGCAACGTCACATACGGTTACAAAACCACCTGACCCCTCGAGTTACCTGGCAGGGCTTTCAAAGAGCAATTGGAATACTTTGTCTGTGTTGTATGTCTCCACTAAGGGGTTATATTTGGAGTTTCACATTTAAAAAATTTTTTAAATCAAATTAATTTTTGTCTTTTAGAGCAGTACGTAGCATATTTTGTACGAGTCAAATTTTACAGTCATTTCATGTCATGTTGGTGCTTTTATGGTTTTGAATGTGCATTTAACAGGTTTTATAACAGTATATAAACAGCGTTTTTATTTTCAGTTTGAGTGAGAAAACAGTTTGCATTTTGGCGTCGGCTTCTGTTGTGCTGACTGTGTGAACTCTTTTTGAAAAAGTGAACTCGGTATTGAGAAATGCGCGTTACCGATTGCTTTAAAACTAAACTATGAGAAGCACAGCAGTGCGGCCGCTCCGTCAGTCCACCTTAAGCTCAGGTAGCTGAATCACACATAACACACAGCTGACTACCTTAACATTCGACACCCAACCCTCAAGTCATTCCAGGGAATCTGATAAGAGCTGCGGTCAAAACTACAGCAGTACAGAACAAAAAAGTACCAATGAAAACACATCAGTATCTAAGATCTACTGCAAAAATAACACAACCAAATAAACATCATGAACAGACATGTAAATGGGGATTAGCATGGAAAGGTGAGCAACTGTTGAATGTCAGCGCGCGCTTGTGTTGTATACACACAGACCATTTGAGGTGTTGGTGTGCTTTACTGACATACCGGCCAAACACACGAGCTGTGGCTGCGCTGCGTGTCATGTGTGCAATCTTTCTTTGAACACTGAGCCTCTCTCTCTTTCTCCACAGCACACTGTCAAGTTTCATAAAAGTGGCCGAGAACACACACACAACTAAATGCCCTCATTTCTCTTCAGATTGCACAAACCACACTGCCTCTCACAACCTCACAGCTTCACACGTCTCGGCTGCACACAAGCTTTGCTGACACATACTCAGACTCAACACTTGCTAAGACTTGCAAGTGGGGGTTCCAAGTGCGCCGTGTTCTCTCACTTTTGGTTCGCGCTCCTCTTTTTTTGAATTACCTCTTGGTCTTGTTCATTGCAGAGCTCTTCTCCTCAGCGGCACTCCTCCTCCACTGGTAATCCGCACGGGCATCTGAGCGTGTCTCCTACAGCTCCATGGTTGACCCTGCTCCTCCTCCTCCTCCTCCTCCTCCTACCCTGTGTTCTCTGTGTTAATGTGCCCGGGCAGCGAGAGCGGGCACAGGACGGAGAGCTGCTGGGGCTGAGGGCTGCCTACCTGCCGGTCATCGACTAGACTCCGCTCCACTGCTTATCAATCCGCTCTGTGTCAGTCAGCCTCTCTCTCTCTCTCTCTCTCTCGCTCTCTCTCTCTCTCTCGCTCGCTCGCTCTCTCTCTCTCTCTCTCTCTCTCTCTCTCTCTCTCTCTCTCTCTCTTCTATCTGGAGGTATCTGTCAGCCACAAATCAGACTTCACGCTCCTTCCGCCTGCAACATGCTGAGAGTAAAAAAAAGCCTCAAAAGTAGAGCGCAAGAGCCAACTAAAGTCACTCACTTGGCCCCTCAACATAAACAAGTCAGCATCTTAAATGGAGGAACTGGCTCTGACAGATAGGGGAACTCGCATCAGTTTCTGTGTGTGCGTTTGTGTGTGTGTGTGTGTGTGTGTGTGTGTGTGCCCAAGGGGGAGGGGAGAGGGGAGAGAGAGAGAGAGAGAGAACAGTGAACACAAACGCAGTACCCATAGAGGAAGGAGGAGGAGAGTTAGGAGGGAGATAGTGATGAGCAATCATCTGAGCACCATCAGTGTACTCCAGGAAGCGACATCTGCGGTTCTTTTTTTTGTTTCAGAGCATCAACACAGAAAACCAGAAACAAATAGGCCACACCACAGTGTCACTTTTTTGATGCAGTTTTTCTGGGGGCATTGCCTGAACTTGGCAAAAGAATCGGTTCCTGAAAAGAAATCATCAGATGTCTGATAACATTGTTGAATCCTGACACGCGTCTCCCCTCCTAGATTTGTTCATTCCAGGGTCTCGAGCGTCCCCTGAATCACGTCCATCACCCTGATTTCTTCATTTTCTTTTTAAAACTCTCTCTGTCATTTCTCAGGGGAGCAAGCGATCACACAGGGAGGTAGTGTTTGTGCTTGTGAATGTGGCAGTGCAGCTGGACAGGGAGACTCAAAGGCATCCTTGTTTTAACGCACCAAGAGGAAGAGGCGAACAAACAGGGGACATTAATGTCCCCCGAGTCTGCAGAGGTGGCTTCTTCGCTCCAGGAAGCTGACTGGCTGGCAGAGAGAGTGGGCGACATGGCATTCAAAAGCAGGGAAAGATGCACCGAGCAGGAATCCTGCAGTCAATGCACGCCGAGTCCCAAACACCAAAAAAAAAAAAGATGCATTTGGATTTGCATTATAAAGTAGATCAGTGAATAACTCACCAGGGAAGATGGAAATGTCACAGAAGAAGAAAAAAAGAAGTTTTTAATGCTATATTTCCTGGCAATGTGGTAATCTTACTGTAATATTAAGCAATGGTTCTGTAAAACAGGAAGAGTTGCAATCAACACAGCTGTTAGCCTAAATCTAAAGACATTTGACACATGCTGAAAAAAACAGACAGGCTAGTAGCCCGCATTTCTATTACATTTTAATTGAACCTGTGGCATTCTCCCCACATGTGATTTTGTTGTGTGACTAACGTGTTTAGTTTGTGCATTTTCTTCAAAGTCTTTTATTTTGATAATTCTTGCAAAAACGGAAGTCTCTGAAATTGTGTTTTGACGTAAATTGACGGTAAGGAAAAGTAGAAGGAACGGTAACTGTGTTACATTAAGACGACATGAGAGAGTTGGACGTTTAATTACAGTACATTATGTCTCTGTTTCAAAATGTGACTCATTTTCTTATGGGATAACTCTTTAATTGAGTGTCTTTGTTTGAGCTCTACTCATGATGTAACGTTAGCGTTACGTTGCGGTCTTTTGGAGATATCATTTATTTTCCTGTTGTAATTAAATGTCAAAGAAGCAACAAAGTAGCTGCAATAGACCATCAGCCAAGGCTTAGCATCGTTTGCGCGGGATGGTGCCGTGACTGTCTTGAAAGCTTTTGCTAATTCGTGCTCACTTTGGAGTCTCAATCACAGGTCAGAATCGTGGAGATCACCGTGCACAGATTTGACTTCATTTCTCGGTACGATGTCGCCATCCTCAGGCGCGGCGACGCCACAGCACGTGAAGGCGGATTCGTGAGTTGGCAAAAAAAAACAAAAAAACCGGCACCAGCAGGTCACTTCTGAACCAGGACTCATACTCCCAGAATTCACGTCAGTTCTGCTTCAGTGGCGTGTCACCTCCTCTCCGCCTCCTCCTCGCGCTGCTTTACCCGCTGGACGGAGTTGTATCCCGGCGTCCCAAAACATCTTCGTATCCGCTGCCAGCTGCCGTTGCAGCGGGGAGGAGATGGGCGAGAAGGAGAGCATGCTGAAGGATGCCCGATGGGCACTGAGGAGGTACGTGTGTGTGCGCGTGTGTGTGTGTGTAAGTGTCGGTGTGTATGTCTGTCTGGTGCATCCCTGCTGCCCGATGTGACCAGGAGGGTTGTGCCACTGACACTCGTCCACTGTTTTCTTCAGGGATGCAGGCTGCCCAGACAGAGCTGTGGATACTGAGAGAAGATATAGTATCTTTGGCCTTTGTATTCTGCCAGGACGATTGCCTGCTACACCGTCTCATCATAGATCTATTTGCATTTTGGTGGAGGTTTGGCATCTATAATAAGAGAAATGCTACGAATGCCCATCATAGTGTCCTATGCCAAAGGTGACACCTTCAAATAGCTTGTTATGTCTGATCAACAGTCGGTCCTTACAGGAATGAATCGCCGCGTTTCAGGAGCTGCAACCTGCAAAATGTGTTTGGACATTTTTTTGCTTGGTAATCGATTTACACAGTTAATTAAGAGTGGAATTAATTGGCTGCTGATCAGTCACTGTTCATACCTTCCAATCACACTGCTGACACTCAAAGAATACAATCAAAAATGAACAGTCGTCGAATCATTTCCTGATGGTGAAAGTCCGTGGATTGATGCCCAGGCGTTCACACAGGACAGGTCCATCCCTTCTAGATCACTGCACAGATTTGTGTGGCACGACTACAGGGGGGGGGGGGGGGGGGGGGGGGGGGGGGCTGTTGACAGCGACATTGCCACGTTTAATTGAGCAGGAAGTTCAAAAATAATATGGTAGTAACGATTACTTACTGCTCTGACTGCAGCTCAGACGTTTTACACTGAAGCATGAAATGTGTAACTGTGTATGTAAACGTGAAAGAGCACCGAGCTAATTAAGAGGCTGATCTCATGTCAGAGACACTCATCCTGTTGTTGATTAGACCGCAAGAAGACATCGCCAGTATCCACTGCACCCAAATGTGCCGAGCTGGAGGTGAAACACCGACCGAAGATGAAATTATTATTCTATTCATCAACAGGGAATTATGGACAAGAATTTTAGATTTTTAATTGACCAAGTTTAAGTCTTCTATCAAGCAAAAATATCGAAACGCAAACTGCAGCTTTTCTCTGCATCATATCATTGTTAAATGATTCTCTTTTAGTTTTTATATTGTTCAGACAACATAAACAATCTGCAGACTTAATTTAGGGCTCTGGAAGCACGAGGTGTTAGACATGTATTGTATTTCATAACATGTATAAAGTCTAAGATAGGCGTGATCGAGTCATGAACACATTGAGTCCTGTCTCGCTGATTTAAAGTGAGTTTAAAGTGGAGCTCTCGAGTATTTCCATGCACTGACCGATCTGAATTTGACAGTATAATCTGCTGAATCTTAGTCACTTGTCACATATTATTTTTTTTTAACTAAGAATGTTTTGGTCTTTAAATTCATCTTTGATTGTTGTATATAATATCACAAATATGTAATTATTTGAAACCAAGTTTTCCACAATTAGTACACTTCACTTGTTCACATCAAGTTGATTTAATCAATTAATAATAGCAGTGTAAAATAGGGCTAAGTCCTGTCAGTAAGTCAGCTCTGTACAAATTCCCCATCATGCATCTCTGCTGAATCTGAGACACAACTGACAGAACCTGGTCAGCTGACCGTCAGGTGATGGAGATGTCTGAATGATCTAAACATTTGGGGGCGGAGCAGATAATGCAGCGCTCTGATGGTGTTATTGTACAGTGCAGCTGACTTATACACTTTGAAGAGTTACGGTGTGTGTGTGTGTGCGTGTGTGCATCTGTTCTTACTGTACACTCCCTAAAGTCTCTTCACCCCCTTTCCTTTTATAGCCTCAGACATGTGGAGGGAGGTGTGTGTGTGTGTGTGTGTTGGAGGGGTCAGCCTGTGTGAAGGAGTGGCCCACTTCTACAGCACGATGGGATGTGTGCCGTATGTGACTAGGTGCCTGCCCCTCCCCTCCCTCCCCCCCTCCCCTCCCTCCCTTCAGTTGGGGGGGGGGGGGTGGGATGCCGGGCCGGAGAGGAGAGAGGAGCCGTCACTCTCTCTCACAACACCGTGAGAGCCACAGGACTCACGCTGTCCTCCAGCACGCCCACACACACACCAGAGCGAGAGACACTGACAGTGTGTGTGTGTGAGTGTGAGAGAGAGAGAGAGAGAGAGAGGGGGGGGTACAGAAAGGAGGGAGAGAGGTGCAACGTGGACTGGAGAGGGAGGGGGACCTTGCAAAGGACATCCAAAATTTTTTTTGAAAAATCCAAATCCTGAACAGAAGGATTTTGTCTTTTCTCCCGAGGAGCTGCGAATAACCCTCGGAGAAGGATGACAGAAGGGGGAGAGGGAGAGGAGGAGATCCAGTTCCTGCGAACGGTGAGTCCTGCTCACTGTCCTTTTTTGGGAAACCTGCACCGGCTGCCGGAGGAGACGAGGAGTTATGAGAACAGCGAGGAAGATAATTAGATTATTATTTTGCCAAAGAGAAGTGATTCAACTCGTGATCTAAAATTGTCTCATGATCTACTTCGGCGTTCTTCGGTTTCACAGCTCCTCCACTTGTATCACTTTTGCTTTTTTTGGCATCGGGTATTTCAGTCAAATGTGTAGTTGCAGTTCTCAGAGCCAAGGCTCCGCTTCTCTATATAGTGGACTATTTCTGCAGTGCCCTGAATGTGCCATGACCTGCTTATTAGTGGCTCTCTTTAAACTTGCTAATTGATTTAAAAAAAATGTTTTATCCCGCGTGAGAGCAGGAATCTAACCTACATTACCTCATCGTATTTTGATCATTTTCAGAATGCACTGCTCATAATCTCTTTTATATTACGTCCAGAATGTTCTGGGCTTAAGGATAGGTGGCAGTTCATGCATATGTGTGCGTGTATGTGTGTGTGTGTGTGTCGGAGCCCAGATAGATAGACAGGGGCTGGTGCATCTGTTAGCAGCGTTATCTATTTTTATCTGAAGAAAGTAGAGCCCGCCCGTCAGTGAGGGGTGAGGAGGCAGAGCAACAAGCTGTCCCGGGCCCTCAGGGGACAGCTGGCTGCACGTCTTTCCTCGGGAGAAGAAAAAAAAATGACCTAAAAGAGCTGAGCTGGCGATGTGGGTTTCACTGTAAGCATTCCTCTTGAAGTGGAGCTTCACCAGCGCGGCTGTGTGGCGTTGACCTCGTGTCCAACACATGAATCTAGTTAGCAGTGAAATAACGGTCCGAACACAAAAGAGCCCGGACCTCAAGCACATCACGTTGACGGACGTGGGTTCCTGTCAGCTCACAATGTCCCTAAAGGACATTACAGAGCAGCATGTCACAAAACTATAAACGGAGTTTTCCTCTCTTCAGATGAGCAGTGAGACACTTTGAATGCCCTCGGTGAGGATGAAGCTATTAGACACCAAACACTTCAAAAGGAAAAAACAATGCCGCTCGAGGTGAATTATTAACGACTCGAGCACTTCAATGGGTTTTATCTTTGACACGAGCGCTGTCGGGGTCAGGGGTTCCAATCCCCGCCCGGGGACAAAAGGGCTAAAAACGTAAGCGCTCGTGGTGCCTAACGGTCCACGTTGTCCGTCTTTTAATGAGAGGCCAGCTGTCCTCATACGTTCACGTACGTAACATGTGTATGCTCAGGCTCAGCAGGGGAGAGAGGGCTCATCAGCCCTTCAGCATTTTCCTCCAGAGGTCGTTATCTAATAACAATTTAATGAAATCTCCTGAAAATGAACAAATGAGGCTCTTAACAGAAGTCTCATCTCACCACGGGGTCTAGTTCCGGATAACAGCCTTCCAGCTCACATTCAATAAAACCAAATATGTTCAAAATATATTGTGCGCACAGAACAGGGTTTCGAAAAAGATCTTTGTTTTTCCAAATGATAGCTTTTGTGAGCTCAAAGCGCGGCAGTGTGTATCGATAGCGAGCCTGCAGGTGTTTCAGTGTTCAGGGCTCTGAGGACTTTCAATGTTTGTTTACACAAAATAAGCACGCTGTCCAGAAAATGCTTCTTCTTCACTGGAATAAGACCAACTCTAAGCAGGAAGGGCGGACGTTGTGGAAACCACCGACAAAATTAATTTGCTTTACAGAACTTCACTCAAACAGCACATTTGGGTGTTTTTTATAACGTCAGGTTAACTCATATTGGTGTTTAAGCACCGTGATTCCACAGTCACGCAGTTCACCGCTGCTCTCTATGATCGGCTCTCTCATCTCATGATGGGACAAGATTTAACTCGTCATGCTCATGAGCGAAGGAATCAATCATTTCCCCAGCGTTTTAAAACGTTTAGCCAGCCTCTTGAGTGTAATGGTGCAACAAACACACCATCTCTACAGGCTCCTCCCCTGTCAAAGTAATTACCTCCAGTTTGAGAAAGTCATTGTTGTCTCTGTGAGGAATAACCTAATGAAGATGACTGCACTGTAATCCTGTCACTTCTTTCACTGTTGATCCTTTTCTCTGTTTGTCATCCCTGCTGGGAATCCTCCAAATCAGATGAAAAGCTTTGTGAGTTTGGGACGAAGGCGATGTAGTCTGGATCCTTTCAATGCTGAATCCTGTCCAGTGGGACAGATGGGGGAACGGTGTTGTGCATTTGTGCTCTTCTTCCTCACATCCCCAGTGACCGGCCACACACAGAATGCTCAGCAGCGCTGCTGGAGTCTATTCTGTGTTTCATTGTGTTATTGTAAAGCGGCCCAGGGCCTGTGACTCACACAGTGTGGCTTGAAGAGTTGTACAGTCCACACAATGGCTGCTGGGACTTAGACATTACATGCTCTGTCCATGTGCCTCAACAGTAACACAGGCTGCTGAAACACACCAGAGTCTACATCAGGGAACCCAGAGTTCAGACAACGCCGTTGTTTCCAAAGCTGTGTCACTGTTTCACGATGCCACACGACGCGGTGTGTGTGTGTGTGTGTGAATCACGCAGGGGCGAGAGAGTTTGAAAGGGGTATTTCCAGATCCGGCCTGCAACAGCGCTTTCCTTTTTTTAGCCTGCCACTATGAGAGCGCACACTCTGGAGGGAGAAACCAGAGGAGTCGGTGTCCTACTTGCCAGCATCCTTCGGGAGACGCGGCGGTGTGTGTGTGTGTGTGTGTGTGGGGGTATCTGTGTGTGTGTGCTCGTCCCCCTGTGTCACGCGAACAGAGATCTTGTTCATTGTTGTGACTGTCGATGGACAGTCGTGATATTGTCAGAGGTGTACGGGCAGCATGTTGGCAGGAGTCACTGATTTGGTGATTTGCAGGTTAAAAGGTCACCAGAAGAACGTTTATTTTAAATGGTTACATGCAACCAATGTTTTAAGAACTTTCAAACATTTGTATTTCAATAACATACAGGTTCCGCTACACATTGAAGTAAAGTCTTTGAAATACAACCTTGTTGTTTTTGAATTATGAAGACATTTGAGCCCAGACTTGGTGGAGACATACAGACGTCTTTTGACCCGCAAAATGAAGAGTTCAGTGCTCACCGGGAGGATTCATGTTGTCGGGTTTCCTGAGCAGGATTGGAGGATTTGAGGGGTTTTATGTTGTTGTTCTTTAGGGGGACTTTATTGTCTTTAACTAATCCTTTACTTCATGGATGGCAGAGATACAGACAAGGAGGGTTCCTGGCTGCATTGAGGGAGCTGTGGTTATAGGGTGTGTGTGTGTCAGATGCTCCACCGGTGACTTCTTCGGTGGTGCTTTCTGGGGTTGGGTTCAGTAGCCGGGTCAGTTGTGCATTCCGCTCCAAGTTGGTACAATACTTAAGCTCTGTTACCAGATCTTTCTACGTCTTTCTTTGATTAGCCGAGAGCTAATTAGGTCAGTTTGGAAAGAGCAAATGTGTAATCTATTCGGCAAAAACGTTGTGTTTGTACACATCTATTCAACACTCTCATTCTTAAATGCAGTGGAAGTTGACCTTGAATAGACTGAACATGGTAATTGAATGCATTCTGATCTGATGAGTGAATTCAACCCTGGCTTCAGGCGGTGAAACGTCATCTCTGACCTGCCTTCATCTGTCACAATGGTTCTGTGGGTTCCTGCTCATTCAGCCTCTCTGCACACACATTTCCCAGACTCCTTCAGTGTTATTCTTTACCTGTCCACTAGATGCCTTCACACTTCCCTTTTATTTCAAAAAGAAAACTGCCACGCCCACCTGTCCTCCAATCACCTCATTCCTCATCAGCACATGTAGCCGCTTGTGTGCCTGTGAGCTGATTTGTTTCTTCAACTGGTCATTAAGTCGTCGAACAGTCCTCAGTACTCTCTTGTTCAGTCAGCCTTCTGTGCATTTTAGTGCACGTGAGTCTCGGTTGCTCCTCACTGGCCAGCTGATGGCCGCCTCACTGCACTTCTCTCTGATGGCGGCGTCCCGGACGCGTAACGACCACCCTTTCACTTCCCCCTCAGGCTAACACCGTTAGCTCTGTCAGCACCTTTGCCATTGTTTGCACTGTTCGTGCTGTTGAGAGCCGTGTGGAGGCAATAGAAATGCTCTGAATTCACCTTTAAACTCCAACTCTGACCTCTTACCCTCTTTTCATCACTCTGTGATGCTGGTTTTTCTATTCGACAGTTGAGATGACAGCTATGTTATCTGGCTATACTGCTGCTGAGTCCACCCCCTTTATCCCGATGTCTTCGTCCCCTCTCGCTCTTTAACACACACATTTACACGCATACTGTGTGATCATCAGTGAGCTTTAAAGGCATTAGGTGAGGGGGGGGGGAGACTGAGCCAAACAAAGTGCTGAGCCCAGGAGATGAACACGTCTGCAGCGGGGCCACGAACACACACACACACACACACACACACACACGCTCTAACAGCACCTGTTAGTCTCCCTGCTTTGGTCACAGCAGTGTACACAATAAACAGGTGGTCTGCTCTCTCAGGCACGAGACACACACAGACAGAGAGAGGGGGGGGGGGGGGTCCTGCAGAAGCAAAGTGACACAACTGTTATGCAACATTGTGTGTGTGTGTGTGTGTGTGTCTGTCACCTTTTACAACTCTAAAGATCCAGCGATCTCTGGATGGACAGTAGACATGGAATCGTTTGAAATAAAACAAGTCAGTGATATTCCTGGTGATGAATATGTGTAGTTTTGGATGTGTTAATCTTATGCAATTCAAACATCAAATCCATGTTAGTTTGTGTCGTCGTTGCCTGTTCTATTAATAGCTTTTCATATTGTGTTCAGGAGTTATTGGAAACCAACTTTCTGCAACAAAGCAGCTCTGTGTTGACAATAGCTGGCAGTGATCGATGTGATTTGTTGTAAATGTAAAACTCTGCCATTGGTCCCTTTCAGAAGCCAATGCAGCATAATGTGTGTGGCAGCTGAACCACTCCAGACGCCCAATGTTTACTCCATCAGTTCTCACTGCCTTTGTTCCAAGATGCCCGAAATCGTCCAGAATGTGTGAGTTCTGCCAGAGAGGAAAACAGTTTTGGATCCACAGCTCAGTCATTCATTTGTGCTGCAGAAAATAAATCAGACAATATGGTGTTGTTGATGAAGGAGTTCGAGCGAAGGCTGAGATGAAACTATGCAGATCAACTGTGTGTGCTTTGTGGACTTCAAGAGAGGTTCAAGGATCGGCTGTTTGTAGTTTGATTTGTTTTTTCTCAGGCTATGAAGCTTCATGTGGACTATGGGATGTTGCTCGTCTTTGCTTACCGGTACTTCTATGGCGAATAGACTTTTTTTCTTTTAGAGATTTTGGATTCAGGCCAGCTAGAATATCATTTATGTACACCAGTGATCTCCTTTGTATTGCTGCTGTCTGCCAGACTTATTGTCTTTGGAAAGACAGAGGCGGCGGCGTAGTAGCAGCAGTTTAACTGAGCCGGAGGGGAATGAAGCCCGTGTGTGTGTGTGTGTGTGTGTGTGTGTGTGGGCTGTCAAAACAATACGTGCCAATGAAAATCAACATCAGTGTGTCTTCCAATCTGATTTGTGATTGTGAATGATCACTGTTTAAGCCCAGAGGACCCGGCAGCTCAGTTCAGAGTGAAACTCATAAGATATGGAAACATGCTATTTTGTAGATATTTCCTGGCAACCTATTGAAAGAGTTTTTGGAAATTTAGTTTTTGATTTGAACCCTAATTCTCTTACCAGTGTTGCTGAAACTTGGAACCCAATAAGCTTTGAGACTTACAATGCCTGTCCTTTCAATTTCCCCTATTTCAGTAACTCAAAAGTAATCTGCTTTTTCTTGGGAAGTGATTGGCTGATTTTTCTAATCGTCTATGTCTTCCTCTGCCCAATGCCTTCCCTGTGAGCAGGAGAGAGTGCTCTTTCTCCGAGCGAGAGCTCCGAGTATCTGCCGGTCAGCAGAAGGAGGGAATGCGATCGTGACAGGTGCAGCCACCTAAAATAGGAGAGGAGCCGAGGGGGAAGGCCCAGGGCAGAGCGGGCAGAGGTAACGGGAGAGAAAAAGAGAGGCCCGCACACCGAATAACCAGGGGAGCGCGGAGCGACAACGGAGAACATCAAACAGAGTAGTGAGAGCGACGGCAGAATAAGCTGACTGTGGGAGAGACGAAGCCCTTCTGTGTGCGGTTGAAGGGTTTCTCAGCGGCACAATAGTCATAACAGAACCCCGTCATTCATAGCACGCTATACCACACATCACCAGGATATATGCCTTTGCCATTTCTTAATGAATGGCATATATATATATATATATATATATATATACATATATATATATATACATATATATATATTTATATATATATATGTATATATAAATATATATACATATATATATATTTATATATACTGTATGTCTGTTGTCTGCTCTGTGCTGGGCTGGACTCTGGGTTGAGGTGGAGTGGCAGCAGCAGTTACCTGCAGTAGGAAAGCCTGACTTCTCCTGAACTATATCTGTGTCTGTTGACACTGGTGGGGAATTAAGGAGATGGTTTGGCTATTTTCGAGGTGATATGTAAGAGACGGTGTGTAGTGTGTGTAACCTAAACTCTGAGCCAGACCTTTTTACATTCACACTTTTCGTATCCTCGAGCGGCACAGACCCTTAACTCTCACTCTACAGTGTCTTTGGGGGGCATGAAAAGAGTCTCATCTCCAAATGCTTCAGAGGCATTGATTTAAAAAAAAAAAAATTATAAATTACAAATGAGAAATGTTTGAAAGAAAGACTCAAAATAAGGGTCAAAGAGAAAATAGGCAGGTTGTTTGGGAGATTTTTATTCGAGCAAGTAGAGAAGAAAACATGAGAGAGAGTGCATGGCTGAGGAAAGGGGTGGGGGGGCACCAGGCCCTTCAAACTGCAGTCTGTGATGGAGGATCCTGATAGTGCACCTGCATGGTCTCTGACAGTTTTCAAAGGGAAACCCCATCACCGCTCTCCACCCACGCACCGTGCGATGTGCTGCCCCTCTCTCTTTTTATGTCCACAGAAACACAATCAATGGCCTGTGTCAGCACACTGTGGTCAGAGCGTGGGGCAGAAATCTGGAACGTAAACAAAGAAAGGACATTATTATTCGTCATTATTCGTTTGATTGGAGGGATTTGGTTTCCGGGCAGGCGATGCAGTGGCACTTCAGAATGAGAGAGTTTGGTGCTGAAAAGGTGAAACCAATACTGAGATGAAAATATTCAGAAATCAGTCGTGAACCAAGATGGAAACAAATCTGGGCGAAACAGTAAACAACATTTTAAAAACAACCCTTTCAACTTGCAGACAAATACATGAAGCAGCTGATTACCTGCCGGTGAGAAGACTTGTGTTCATTTCACCTCACAGCATCACTTGAGTATAAAAATGTCCCGCACAGCAGGTCACCAGATAAACTGATCTGATCTCTCTCTCGTGGAGACCATGGGTCCCATTTCCCAATTTGTACATCCTGGATTCCTTTCCTCACCTCCTCTCCTCCCCGTCTTAGTTCCGCCCACGGGAGATGCGAGCAGAGGAGGCGAGGAAGAGACGCGAGGAGAGAGGAGTCAAAGCAACAGGCTTTTTAACAAAATGAGACACCCCCCGCCTCGGAGCCGTCAGTTAAATGGCATGTTGCACAGCTTCAGTGTCACGCCTCTTTTTATACGTCACAGGTGCAGAAAGGTCTTTCGCAAAGGATGCACTGGGGTTGCCTCGCTTCCTTGCTCCTCGAGCATTTTAAGGAATTGGGATGTCCATCAAGATGGAGCGCTGAGATCGATTTCCAGGTCACAAGCCTGAGGATGGAGGAGGCACAAAATGGAGAATGGATCGGAGGGGGCGGATATATACTCACCATTTTGCATCGGTCTGCTTCCTGTGGGGCACGGTCAGCGTGCCTGCTGGTCTGGGGAACCCCGGCTACCCTCTTTCTGCATGTGCACCAACAGTCGGGCTCTAGAGAATACACAAAGGTGTCTGCTTTCAGGCGCTGTCCGTGCCCATGGCTGTTAATCCCCGCTGCATTACACACTTCTATTTGCGCACAGTAGTGTGTTTGTGGGGGGGGGGGGGGTCAGCTTTTCACATGGTCACATTGGAAGTGGTCCACAGTGCGACTCTTGTAAGGACACAGCTCTGTAGCTGCTGATGCGGACTATTAAAAGTCCGTCCAGCCATGGACCAAGTGCTGGCCGAGGCTTTTGTGTTTATCTGCTCCGTCAGCCGGTTCTCTCAAGGTTGTGTCTTCTGCCCAATATCATACTTGACTGGTTGAGTCTGTGAAATAATCCAAGGCCGTGGTCCAATTTTCCGGTTCCCAACTGAGTGAAATGGTCCAAAAGTGTAAAGTGTCAGCCATGATACGAACTCTTCAAATACTCTAAACGCTATAGGGGAAGGTGCCTCCTGTAGCAGAGGGTACACCGGACCATCCTGTATGAAAGGAAAGGAGTTATCGCCGTCCCACAATTCCTTTCTGCGGCCACATTTAAAGCGCCACACCATCTGCTGTCCATAACAAACTGCCGTCGCTGTTTTAATTGTGTATTTATGGATTGATTGAAAACATCCTTCCAGGAAGTGTGGTTCTGTTTTGGACAGGAATCCTTATTTGAGTTTGTCACTGTAGCCATCTTCCATTGTCTATCTGTTATAAATAGAAAAAGAAAAAGCAAGCAACATCTCTCTGGCCAGCCGGATCCTCTCAGCACTGCGGTTGTCTTTTCCTAAATCCTTATAAATTCTCCCTCACATCTTTCCTGGACCTCACGGCGTTTTCCGTTCAGCTCAAGGGAAAGTGGTTCGACCGTAATCGGCCGCGGCCCAAGTTTCAAAGTCCACTCTGGTCATTTGATGAATGAGAGCTTGTTTCCTTCTCCCTTTTTACCTTGAAAATAATTTGTTGTATGACGTCAGACCAATAAAACAGATTTTGCCCGAAAGCCCCCCCCGTTGCTACTGTCCATGTGTGTTTTTTAGTAGCAACTTGAGTCGCATATGGAGTTGTGCTGCTTGTGTCTGCAGTGAAGGAGAAGAGGGCGCATTGCTCCACTTTCCAGAGTGCAAAGCAGGGAACACGAGGACGGGACAGGGGGAGACATTTCAAGGCTGTAGGAGAGATCGATGATAGCCCGGCCGAAGGAAGAGGGGGACACTCTTCAGCCAAAGAAACACGAGAGGCCTCTGGGTATAAGAGAGGAGTCCATGTTACGAGGACACGGATCTGCACCACTTTCCATTCTCATGAACATGCCTACTCCCGCGCTGTCCGCCCTGTTCTCCTGAACACTACAAGTCACGGCGCATCGGTGGCGCTGAATCATCAGGGAGAAAAGTCAGGGATCTGTCCAGAACTGTAGAGAGGAATATTTAATCGGGTTAAGTGATGCACTGAGTGGAGAGTAGAAGGAGCAGCTGAGAATGTTGAGTGTCAGGTGTGGGTTTCACAGGAGGGGGGGGGGGGGGGGGGGGGTTTATTGCCGTGTTTACAGCGGCCTCTGGAGGGTCAGGGGTCTGACGAGGAGCAACACATTGCTGTCCGTTAGCATTCTGCATGTGCAACTGAGTTGCGTGTGTCTTTTGTGCTGAGAACAGCTGTTTGTAGCCTTCTCAGCTGGCCATCCAAAAATATAAATCTTTGAATGTCACTTTTGTTAAATGCATCTTCTTTTATACTCTGCAATCAGCTACAAACGCTGCCAGACAAAGTAACAATATTATTTCATTTCAAAAGACATAAAACTAGATCGTTTTATGTCAGATTGGAAAAGAAAGAGCAAACAATGAAAATGTCTCCTGGAGTTTTTTAGTTTTTGCGTACTGCACAGCAAGTTTCTATTTTTTCCATTATGTGCCGCTGGTTTTCCTCTTCAGCACTCCTTATGAAGCATGTCACTGTAGTCAATAAAAGGCCAGTATTGTAAACAGCACTGCCTGCACCAAATGTCAAGCGATGTGCTGTAGAGACACAAAAAGATGTGTACTAAAATATGACAAAGTGGGCGTTTCAGGGACAAGCAGCAGCAAGAATCGAAGGGAACTGAACTCAGTAGTGTGAACATAAAATAACGTGTCCTGCAAATGAAAGGCCAGTGATTTATAAAGGTGTCGTGTTTGTGTGTCGCCTGCAGGATGACCAGGTGGTTCTGCAGTGCACGGCCTCCGTCCTGAAGGAGCAGCAGATTAAGCTCTGTCTGTCCTGCGAGGGCTTCGGGAACCGTCTCTGCTTCCTGGAAACCACATCCAACGCTCAGGTAAGAGTCTCTCTCTCTCTCTCTCTCTCTCTTTGTCCGTCCTGTACTGTATGTCCACCGTGTGTTCATCAACTCTTTGTTTTTCCCCTCTGTGCTGTGTATACCTTGGGCAGAATGTGCCCCCGGACCTGGCCATATGCAGCTTCGTTCTGGTGCAGTCCCTGTCGGTCCGTGCTCTGCAGGAGATGTTGGCCAACACGGTGGAGATGACCGCGGTAGGACTCCAAATGAGCAATAGGATAAGCAATCTTTTTGAATGAATGACAAATGAAGAAATACACTTTGGTATAAAGAATATTTCTGACTGATGAAAACGATATCTGTTCTTTATAATGTAGTCGACTCGCTAGGTTTGTTGACAGATTTGCTTCAGCACACCGTTTTCTTTCAGTCTGGTGTTCCTCAATACCCTTTCACTAAGAGGAACACTACGACATCTGTGGAAATATGTATCTTTGCTGTTTTTCACAAGAAAACAAACTCCAATATCTTCTCATGTGACTGTTGGTGAGAGGGCCACCAAGCATATTTCCTAAATATCTTTTATTTTTATTTTTAATCAGCTGTAATCCGTTACCTCAGCTATGAAGCTCCAATTTGTAACCCAATGTGATTATTATAATACGTTACATATACAAGGTTTACACAGAGGATGTTGCTTTACAGATGATGAATAAGACTTTATGTGTTCCTTCAACTGATTTATAATTTAAAACGTATGCTTGTCTTTGTCATTATATCTACTAACTGTACTCAAACCTGTACCAGCACCAACATGGATTAAAGGATTTGGGTTCCAGGTTCCAGTCCCATGTTTTTTTAGAGGGGCTTTTTGTTGAATTATGGATCACAGATTGGGCGTTTTTCTATTGTAAAGCGTACTGTACATCATGATCCTTCAGTTTCAGTCTATGTGAGCCCCATAGATGAACTCTGCTTTTATTTTCCTATGATTTCTTAAAATCTTTTATCTGACACCCTCCCCTCCGCTTCCCTTCCTGCTCTCTGCCAAGCAGGCAGTCGATTTGGACCGATGGGTATGTCTGTTAATGTGTCTGTCTTCCTGTAACGTGTGTGCCGACCAACCCGGCGACCGTCCTGGTTCCTCTCCTGTTGCCCACTCACTGTCCTATTGAATGAAGTAGTGCTGTGTCATTCACACATCTCCACTCATACCCGTCCACTGTCTTTAGATGCATCTTGTATGCTGATATTAAAAACTGCTTCCTGGAAAGATGGAGATAACAACAAGGAAGCTTAATTGAAACATTTGATCTAGCGAGGTGTCACAATGCATCCTTCATCTGCGTTTCATGCAGAAATATCAGCAGCAGATTTGTCTTCTTGCCTCATACACGTTACGGTACCTCACCCTGCTTGATGTTCCTTTTTGTTTCAGCACATTTGTTCTTTGTTGACGTCGAGTTGATTTCTGTTCCCCTTTGTATACAGAACATGTTTTCACACTGCTGCAAAAAATGACTTAGCTTCCTTTAAAAACGTGGAAATCCAAGTAATATATACAAGTTTAATATGGCTTGTTGGTGTAACCTAACCAACCCAACCAACAAAGGCACCGAGTAATAACCAGACCTGTCTCTTTGTTCGCGCGATATCTCAAAAAGTAATGCACAGATTTTAACATGGGCCAAGGGTGATGCTGAGGGAACATGGGGCGGACCCCGCCATGAAGATCACGTATAATAATAGACACAGATTTAACTGAAAATGTGGACAGAAAAGTCCATATTTCAGCTTTTTTATAAGATAGATGACGGAAACCTTCTCCAGCTGAGGCTAATGCAACTCTAGGGAGGCTCTCGATTCGCTGCATTTTATTCGTTTCATTATTGCGGCTGGTTCGGTCAGTTCCTGGCCTCACAGGAGTTGGGAGTTGTGGACGAGCCAGGCCTTTGAACTGGGGATTGAGAATTGCGCGGCATGCAGCCCAGTGGAGGGTCCCGCCCGCCTCTGTCAGGGCTGGATGGGGAAACCCGACACCCCCAGAGCACTGGACAGGCCTATCCCCCTCCTTATTAACACACACCGCTACCACCACCACCTGTCCTCACCAGGCCTGGCGCTTATGCCACTTGACACACCGGCCCCCGACTCGTCCCAGTGGATTATGGGTGCTTAACCCACAGAAGGGTTTAGCATTCTCCTCCTGTGGGCTCCACGAAATGGTTGTTTTGGCTAATCTATCTATAACTCTCCCAGTAATTGTGTTTTCTTATTCCATCCTTGCTGGATGTTGAGAAAAGGTAGGATGGATAAATGTTATGTTTGCTGTTTATGTGAGATTATAATCTGTGGTGATTTGTTTTGCTTTGTCAGTCCCGTCATTGTGATGCCTTCTCTGAGAATTATGATTTTTTCCGCAGAGCATCTTCCCAGTTTCAGCAATGTCTCCACACTGCTTTGCTGTTGATGTGGTTCTTGTTCATTTTCTTGTATTTGCATAAGAATGGACCCCGACACGTCCTGTACGGTATTTGTTTTGGGAAAGAGTCATTGTTCAGCGATGTGGAGCTGTTAATTGATATTGTGTAATAGTTATTGTGCACAAGTGACTCACTCCAGTATTCTTTTCAGGGATGTTACCGCGGTAAATGTTGTGGATTGCCACAATTGTTTACATTCACTTTGCCCACCCGTCTTATCCGTCACATTCTAATCTCTCCTGTACCTCCGTCGCCACAATAAAACGACAGCAGATGTTTTATGTCGCATGCAACATATGCAGTCATATTAATATACAGCAATGTTATATTTGACATGCAGAGCTACATTCAACATAGAACAAAAAAATACAGTCTCGACAACAAAAGCGTCGGTCCCGGTTGGTCATGATGTGTTATGATTTCAGTTATTCACAGTCTAGACTCTCAATGTGCTCCTCTGATCTCTCCACCTTCTAAAATACATCATTTTTCCCCCTCCTTGTCTCATCACGGTGTTTTCAAACTGTATCGTCAGTCTCGACAGGCTGGTCTGTTAAATATCTCTCCGTCTTCTTCCCCTCCAGTCATCCCAAGGTGGGGGTCATCGTACCTTACTGTACGGTCACGCCATCCTCCTGAGACACTACCACTCAAGCATGGTAAGTTGGTTGGAAGAAAATAATATCGGGTGGTTTAGTTCCACTTTCTTTACTGTGGTTTACAGCCTCATTTGGGTTTTTTATATCTGCGTTGTCGCAAAGTAGTGCAGTCATGTCCTGAATAACAACTTTCTCCCCAGTACCTGAGCTGTTTGACTACGTCTCGGTCTCTCACGGACAAGCTGGCCTTTGACGTGGGCTTACAGGAAGACGCCACTGGTAAAACCAAATTTGGAAATCCTTTTTCAAGCTTTTTCTCTGAGCTGAAACTCATTCTCCTCTGGTAGTGGTGTTACATTTTGTTTTATTTTTGGTGATGATATGGTTTTTGAATTTTGCCGAGTTGGCCACCTATTGACAAAAATAGAGCCAGCAGTGCATATCTTCTATTGCAGAGAATAAGGCCTGTCACAAATCATGACGACTACTTTTGTCGTGCAACATGTTGTCTCAGTGTTATTGTCAATTTAAGACCATTCATGCCACTGATATAATGACAATATATAGTAGCATAACAATGCAAGGACATACTTTCAAAGAGCAGTGGACTTTTACATCTTAAAAATATTTAGACATTGGAATTTGGAATGTATTTTTCGTGACAGGCCTACAGTACAATTCTTTCGCTTTGTACTTTGGCTGAGAAATATACATTGTTATGATAATGGTTAATGTGTGGAGCAGTATGTTGTAGGTTCATTGTCAGGGCTTTTGTTTCAATACACTGTGAGTGAAGATATCAGTTGCAAGTCACGATCTCTGTTTGTTCTTCTTCTTCGTGCAGGTGAGGCATGTTGGTGGACCATCCATCCAGCCTCCAAGCAAAGGTCAGAAGGTGAAAAGGTCCGGGTGGGAGACGACCTCATCCTGGTCAGCGTGTCCTCTGAGAGATACCTGGTAACACTCCTCATACCCCATCCACTGTGGTGTTAAACAATGGAAGATTAAGACATGGTTAATCTGTGCTAAACGCCATCTTTTCCGCTCCTCTTCTCCTCCTCCGTCCTCAGCACCTTTCCTACGCCAGTGGGGATCTGATGGTGGACGCCTCCTTCATGCAGACTCTGTGGAACATGAATCCGATCACTTCAGGATGCGAACTTGCTGAGGGTACAAACCTGCTTCACACATTTTGCTGTAAGACAACAAAGAGACATTTACGCACTCACTGTGGTGCGTATTCCTCCTCCCAGGGTTCCTGACAGGAGGTCACGTTCTCAGGCTGTTCCACGGCCACATGGACGAGTGTCTGGCCATCGCTACTCCAGAGGAAGGAGAGGAGAAGCGCAGGTGAGAGGACGAGGACGCGGAGTGTTTCTGAGCAGCAAAATATCTCGTCAAGCTGATGCCATATGATCGAATGTGTCTCTGCTCCAGGATGGCCCACTACGAAGGCGGTGCTGTGTGCAGTCAGGCTCGTTCCCTGTGGAGGTTGGAGCCTCTCAGAATCAGGTGGTTAATTGATTTATGCCAGATGAACTTTGTTGACAGAATTATTTTTGGTGAGTGAAAAGTCAATTTTGAAATTGGGAGCTGGTTCCACAGGAGAGAAGCTTGATAGCTGAAGCCTCTGGCTCCCATTCTACTTTTGGAGACCATAGGAACCACAAGTAACCCAGGATTCTGTGAACGCAATGTTCTAGTGGGCAATTCGAGTACTTTGGGCTCATTAAGATAGGATGGTGCCTGACCGTTCAGGGCATTGTAGGTGAGGAAAGGATTTTAAGTTATATATGGGATTTTAAAGGGAGCTAGTGCAGAGAAGCCAATATCTCTTCTGGATCAACTGGAGAGTCTGGCCTTGAAGTAACAAATTCATGGATTTCTGCATAATTTGGAGACAGGATGCCAGCAGTGTAACACAGGTGATAAAAGGCAGTCATTTTAATTTCGTTTTTAATGTGGGAGTAAAAGGACATATACCAATGAAAGATAACTCTGAGATTCTTTAGGGTTGTGCTGGAGGCCAGGCCAATGCCATCGAGAGTAACTATATCATAAGGTAACTTGTTTCGGAGGTGTTTGGTACAAAGTACAATGTATACAAGAAAATTACAGGTGATTTAGGTTTTTATGTCCTTAAAGTTTAGCTACCTGGTTGGTTTCATCTGGCTTGATCAATAGACATGATTGGGTATCATCTGCATAAGAATACAAGTTGAAAAGATACAAAAATAAAAGAAATGTGAGGAAAGCAAGAAGAGGATGACATGCAACAAGTCTCCTAACATAATCAAACTGATTACATGGATGTCGTGGTTACATTTAAAGTACGAGGCTACAAGCACACTTTTTAACAACAAACACCGGAGAATGATAATAATGATATCGCAGTAATTGGACGACTTTGTTGACTTTTTAAAATGTTGTTTTTTCCCCCTAATTTGTTCCTGCAGCTGGAGTGGTGGCCACATGAAGTGGGGTCAGTCTTTCCGTATTCGCCACATCACAACAGGCCGGTACCTGTGTCTGGATGAGGAGAAGGGTCTGTTGGTGGTCGACCCAGAGAAGGCCAAAACCAAACTCTCCGCTTTCTGCTTCCGTGCTACAAAGGTGAGAGTTAAGATTTTGAGTTTCTCTGGTGTCTTGCCTTTGGTTTCTGTCCATCTGTTTTTAGGCTTTGATTTCTTCTCTCATTGACCTCTCTGTGATTTTCTCCCACCCCTCTTTTCCCCCTTGGTTCTCCCGAGCAGGACAAGGTGGAGGTGACTCAGAAGCGTGATGTTGAGGGGATGGGCATTCCAGAGATAAAATATGGAGAGTCCATGTGCTTTGTCCAGCATGTGTCCACAGCCCTGTGGCTCACGTATGCCGCCTTGGATGCCAAAGCGGCTCGTTTGGGAATGATGAAGAGAAAGGTCAGGATCTTCACTGTCTCAATGTATCAGCCGAACTAAGTTAGTGCTGATGATGTGTACAATGGTATTGGTTATGTCCAGACTTTTAATAACGTTTATAGTCCTACAACAATAAAAATAGGAAGTAAACTAAAGTAATGGTACCACCTTAACACCATAAGAGTTTGCATGAATCAGATATTTGTCTTTGAGGTTGCTTGGCTGAAGCTGTGTTGTTTAATGATGTAGAAAACGTATACAAAGTGACTAGTAACATGTATAAAACTGTAGCGATTCAACTTTCCACATCAGCAGTCACCTTGAGATACTCTTTCATAACTCTGCTGTCCATGTCCCCAGGTCATTCTGCACCAGGAGGGTCATATGGACGACGCCCTTACTGTGTCCCGCTCCCAGACGGAAGAGTCTCAGGCTGCTCGAATGATTTACAGCACTATGGGCCTCTTCAGGCTGTTCAACAAGTAAGTGTATACATCTTCAAATGTGGGTGGGGGGGGAATGAGTAGAACATTCGTCTTGACAGGAGACAGTGATGTTCATAATAGTTGATGTGACCATATTTTGATCTGAAACCTGCAAACTATGAAGTGGGATAAAGAAATGTTTGACATTTCTTCCAGGGGTTTGGATGCTCTGAAAGGGAAGAACAAGTCACCGGGGGTTGCGTGTCTTCCTCTGGAGGGGGTCATCCTCTCTCTTCAGGATCTCATCTTCTACTTTCGTCCTCCCGAGGAGGAACTGGAGCACGAGGAGAAGCAGACCAAACTTCGCTCCCTCCGCAACCGACAGAACCTCTTCCAAGAGGAGGTAATCTGCGAGCTATCTGCAAAGCCTCACACACTCTATTACGAGTCTTTGATGATTTTACCATCTGTTCCTATAACTAAAATAAATTCACTTGGCAAAGGGGAACTTTCACTTTGGAAGCACTGGGGACTTTTATGCTCTCATGCAGTTTTGTTAACTTTATAGCATCAATACACTTGTTGTTTTCATCACTGATGAGGACATTGTGCCAATTTACATTTAATCCCTGCATGTTTACCATAACCTCCATCACAAGTACCCTAACCTACATACCCAAACCCAACCCGTACCAAATCCTTAACCTGTAACTCTAACTTGCACCAAATTCCAAGTCTTAACCCAAGTGGACAAGAACACACGCAAGCATGCTCTATCTGTGAGGACTCCCAAACTATTTACCATTTTCAGAGCAATAACTCGGCAGGGATGCAAAACTCTTTGGCTCACCAAATGTATTTATTGTACTAGCACTGACGTTTTGCAGATTGAAAACACTGTTTAGGCAGCTGGGACTGCTCTATATTTAACCCACTGTGTTGGTTTAGATGCTGAAATGCTGAAGTTGAAATACAGAAATGTTTTAACTTCGAGTGATTGATTTTATTTCTGTACATTATCTAACATTGCTCGGCTGTTACAGAGGGCTCTGCAGCCGCAGCCTCTGAACGCTGACAGAATATGCAATTGGACTTAGAAAACGCCGAATCATTTGCTTTAACGAGCTTTAACGAGTTTGTTCATACAATGAGATATTGTTGAATACCACATCCATGAGGCGCTTCAGAGCAGACAGATAACAGCTATAGCAAAGTTCAAGCTGCATGCCAAGTTCATGAGCATTGTAATGTTGATTAACATCAACGGTGTTCTTTTGCCTAAATAATTATGAATACCACCAAATGAAAACTGAAGTGGTCAGGGTGGGGACCCATAGGTTTATGCATATTTCTCCTTGTTGCATTTAGGTTTGCTTTAAAAATGACCGATGCGTGTTAACTGGAGCTGAAGTTACACCTAAAACTCAAGTCAGTGTCCTGGGATGGTGTGCTCAGAAAATGTCAAATTTTCGGGTAAAATGATACAGAGTGAGGACCCGAATTGAAATAATGATCAGCGTTTTACCCTCACTTGAACATCACAAGGTCATGCCAAACCCAAACAGTTGATTGACCTAGAGTAGACCTAACCTCTAACCTCAACACTAAAGCCACACTACTGCCAGCAATGTAAACAAAATACCGATATAAAAAATAACGCTCTCCCCCTCGTGTTTCTGTTTCTCTTCCTCAGGGAATGATCACCATCGTGCTGGAGTGCATCGACCGGCTGAACGTGTACAACACTGCTGCCCACTTCTCTGAATTTGCCGGGGAGGAAGCTGCAGAGTCCTGGAAGGAGATTGTCAACCTTCTTTACGAGCTGCTGGGTAGAACAATCACTGTGAACGTGAAGTACAAATGATACGCCGTCTGTACTGAGTAAAGTAACATGAATTCACACTCTTGTGTTTCCGCTGAACAGCTTCTCTAATCAGGGGGAACCGCTCTAATTGCGCGTTGTTCTGTGACAACCTGGACTGGCTGGTCAGCAAGCTGGACCGTCTGGAGGCGTCCTCAGGTACCTGCCTCACATATTCACTGATACCCCCCCCCCCCAACTTGAAGTCGGTCTTTAGAAATGGCTATTTGCTTAAACCTGTAGACCTTTGTGAGCTAATGACAAACATGATTTGAATATAACTCTTATCAGAATACATAATGACTTGACTTGTATGCACTTAGTTAGGAAGTGATGTTATGGTTGAGCCATTTATTTCTTTTGAACCGTGTTCTCATTTGTGATATGTTTTAATTTAATAGCTTTATTACTTCATTATTGTCTATTTTTGATGCAGTAACTGTCACTGCTGTTAAAAAGTGATATAAACAAAGAATTGATCATATTCCTCCTCTCTATACACGTAGGTATTCTTGAGGTGCTGTACTGTGTGCTAATTGAAAGCCCTGAGGTTCTGAACATCATCCAGGAGAACCACATCAAATCGATCATCTCTCTCCTGGACAAGCACGGACGGAACCACAAGGTTTGTCTCTTCTCGCTGCCAGGAGCAGGGTGGGGGAGTAACGGCTCCGGCACTTAAACGGACACTTCTGCAGGCGGGGATTTGGAAAGTTACAGCATCCTGAAAGTGTATTTGGCTCATAAAAAACGCTTCTTGGTTATGGAATTCCTTCAGCGATTGTAGCCAGTGAACACTACATTTAAACATAGCGGTGATTGTAATGTCTGTCTTTAGGTCCTGGATGTCCTGCGCTCTCTCTGTGTGTGTAATGGTGTCGCTGTGAGGTCCAACCAGAACCTCATCACTGAAAACTTGCTGCCGGGTCGTGACCTCTTGCTGCAGACCAGCATCGTAAACTATGTCACCAGGTACTTGAGCGGCTGTTAGTTGTCAGGGTCTTTCTCCTGTGAAAATAAGGTCATCGACCCCTCAGCCAAAATGGTAGTTGTCTGAAAAAGTCAATTTCATTTCTCTTCTGCGCTCAGTTTGAGACCCAACATCTTCCTGGGTACATGCGAGGGGTCCACGCAGTACAAGAAATGGTACTTTGAGATGATGGTAGACTACGTGGAAC
Organism: Melanostigma gelatinosum; assembly: GCF_949748355.1. Taxonomy (NCBI): domain Eukaryota; kingdom Metazoa; phylum Chordata; class Actinopteri; order Perciformes; family Zoarcidae; genus Melanostigma; species Melanostigma gelatinosum. Next base: position 21,376,278 of record NC_136640.1, read on the forward strand.
CCTTTGTTACGGCGGAGGCCAGCCACCTGCGTGTGGGCTGGGCTATGACCGAGGGCTACAGCCCCTACCCTGGAGGAGGAGAAGGCTGGGGAGGCAACGGTGTGGGAGATGACCTCTACTCCTATGGCTACGATGGACTGCATCTCTGGTCAGGTGAGATGATTGGCCTGACTTATTCGCTCTATGTCCCATGATGCTGTACGTGTTGTTCTTTGACTCGCTCGTTCTCTGCCGTTCAGGCACCGTACCTCGCCAGGTGGCTGCGCCCAGCGCACACGCCCTGGCTGCAGACGACGTCGTCAGCTGCTGTCTGGATCTGAGCGTGCCCAGCATCTCCTTCCGTATTAACGGCCACCCAGTTCAGGGCATGTTTGAAAACTTCAACGTGGACGGCCTCTTCTTCCCCGTCATCAGCTTCTCTGCTGGAGTCAAGTAAGTACAACATAAAGATTGCATTCCTGTATTTTATACATTTTATTTCTATTTCTGTTGGGTTATTATTACTTGCTAATTTTATTGGTTCACATGTTAACGTCTTTATTTAACCAGTACAACAGGAAATGAATGTAACAAATATGAATGCAATGCAATTATGCAGGCGCAGATGCAGATTTAAGAGTTTCTCACGTTGTCTGGATGCGCCACAGAATGAAGACAGAAAAACTGGCAGAATATTAAAAATACACGACTTCTAATTCAATTACTTTCTTTAAATGATCTCTCAAATAATCCCTCTAAAGCCTCCAGTGTCCCACAGAAGACATTTTATAGCTGCTGTGCGTGTGCGTGTGTGTGTGTGTGTGTGTGTGATGATCGTCACAGTGCTGAGATGGGGCTATTGGTTAATTGACTGACGAGAGCAGGGAGGGAAACACTCAGGAATTGGCGCAGAGAATAAATCAATTATTCCTTCATTATGATTCCTGTACAGATCAGGTCACTGTTGCCATAAAGGATTTAAGCAGCATATAAATATCTGCGTCTGTCGCCTCAGGGCTCGGTTCCTCCTTGGCGGCCGTCATGGCGACTTCAAGTTCATGCCCCCGCCCGGGTACGCCCCGTGCTACGAGGCCCTGCTGCCCAGAGACAGGATGCGTATTGAACCCATCAAGGAGTACAAGCACGACTTCCAAGGCGTGCGCAACCTGCTGGGTCCCACGCTGTCCCTCACCCACACCTCCTTCACCCCCTGCCCCGTGGACACTGTTCAGGTAAAAGCTCCAAACCTCAAATGGGACTGGCGTCAGGGTTCCTCATATGATCGTTTGTTTGCGTTTGCTGACTTCCCTTTGCTTTCGTTTAGATCGTGTTGCCGCCCCACTTGGAGCGTATCCGAGAGAAGCTGGCAGAGAATATTCACGAGCTCTGGGCTGTCACCCGCATCGAGCAGGGCTGGACCTATGGGGGCGTGAGTACTGAGCCAGCACTGCGGTACAGACGCAACAGAATGGGAGGATTGATTCTACGACCTCACATTGAGATGATTTGGAGCTCTTGAGTAATGTGGGAGTAATAGTTCAAAATGCTACTGTGTGTATTAATTTCACAATAAAGGTCAGACCGTAGTCCATAATCTATAGGGGCCCAGTATCTGACTATGCACTTCAAAAAGACTTTATTATTATTATTATATTCTGAAATAAATCCTGATGACTTGATTGATGTATCGACCAGATACTGAGGCTGGGTCTGAGGCAAAGAACGCACACATTAATCATAAGTTAGCGGTTGTTTTTTTGACGAGTGAGTAATCTCCAGTCATCTTCCTCCACAGTTCAGAGATGACAACAAGAAGCTCCATCCTTGTCTGGTGGACTTCCAGAGTCTCCCTGAACCAGAGAGGAACTACAACCTGCAGATGTCTGGCGAGACTCTCAAGTGAGTTTGTGATGGAGGTTCTGTCGAGGTTTCTGTCTGAGAGATGTGTCCAAGGACATCAAATGTGTGCTCCTACCCTCACCATCGTTGATATTGTGCCTTGTTTTTACCACAGGACTCTCTTGGCGCTGGGTTGCCACGTTGGTATGGGTGATGAGAAAGCAGAGGAGAATCTCAAGAAGATCAAGCTGCCCAAGACGTATGACGACAGATATTATAGTTGTATAAACGTTCCACGTGGTCTTTTCTGTTTGCCTGAATATGAACTTTCGTCTGTCCTCTAGCTATGTGATGAGCAATGCATTCAAGCCTGCCCCCCTTGACCTCAACCATGTCAAACTGACGCCAAACCAGAACCAGCTTGTAGAAAAACTGGCAGAAAATGGGCATAACGTTTGGGCAAGGGACCGGGTACGACAAGGATGGACCTACAGTATTGTGCAGGTATCAATTTCAAATTTTTCAATCAATCTTTTTATTTTCACTTTTAGTCTTTGGAGATTCATTTATATCACCTCAATTCTCTTAATTCTCTTAAGACCATGTCCATTTATAGGTAGAATCCAATGTCGGCTAAGCCTTGGTGCCATTCCAGTGTTAAAGATTGTTTTTGTTTTTACATCACGTCGTATTCTGTTACGCTTCTCAGGACATCCTGAATAAGCGAAACCCTCGTCTGGTACCTTACAACCTGCTGGACGAGAAAACTAAGAAAACCAACCGAGACAGCGTCAACAACGCCGTCCGCACCCTCATCGGCTATGGCTACAACATTGAGCCTCCAGATCAGGAGAGCAGTGAGTCGACATGTGTTTATTTAATCCTGAATCTCATTGACTTCTCAGATATCTCCATCCTTCTTAATCTCATCTGTCATCTTTCCCCTGCAGCTGGTCATGGCCTGGAGAACTCCCGCGGGGACAAAGTACGGATCTTCAGGGCAGAGAGGTCGTACGCCGTCACCCAAGGGAAGTGGTACTTTGAGTTCGAGGCTGTGACCACGGGGGAGATGAGAGTGGGCTGGGCACGTCCTAGTGTCCGCTCTGACACTGAGCTGGGAGCAGATGAACTGGCCTACGTCTTCAACGGCAACAAGGTCAGTCCGCAACTTTCGCCCAAATGAAACCAGTGTCCGTGTGATTTCATAGATAGTGAGCTGTTTAAAGTTCTTTCCAAAACTTTGATTCATATCTCATCGGTTCAAACTAAAAAGGAGAATTTTGAAGAATTGAATATGTGCTGCCCCTTAAATTGTACGTGTGGCTTGAAAATAAAGCAAACCTCAGTGTTATCAAGTCCAACATTCAGTTGGGCAACACCAAGACATGTCTAAGTACCCAGAAAGGATTACTAGAGCACACCGTAGCCTGACAGGGATGTCTCTCTTTTTATTCTTTGAAGGGAAACTTAAAGTAATATTTTATAAATCACTTATTGAACCCTTTCCAGGCTCAGAGATGGCACGCTGGCAATGATTCCTTCGGTCGCCAGTGGCTGTCCGGTGATGTCGTCGGCTGTATGATCGACCTGACTGAGATGAACATCATGTTCACACTCAACGGAGAGATGCTGATCAGTGACTCGGGCTCGGACATGGCGTTCAAAGACATTGAAATTGGGGAAGGTAAGAGTCGCTATGTGATCAGCATTAGTAGCAGTAACGGAAAGGAAGTATCTGTTGACATCAAACATACAGGATACAGGATATTAGCACAGCTTCACAGTGACATAGTAAATACTTTAAGCAATAACCTTCCTGTGTTTCTACCCCTCAGGTTTTATACCGGTGTGCACCCTGGGCCTGTCTCAGGTTGGAAGGATTAATCTTGGGCAGAATGTCAGCAGCTTGCGCTACTTTGCCATCTGTGGCCTGCAGGAAGGATTCGAACCTTTTGCCATCAACATGAAGCGAGACATAACCATGTGGTTCAGTAAAAGTCTGCCCCAGTTCGTGCCTGTACCCTCCGATCACAATCATATTGAGGTGATTACTCAGTGACACTTTTAATGTCTGATGAATGAATAAAACCGGATCATTTATTCATCTTTTAAACATCATGTCTCCCAGGTCTCGCGCGTGGACGGGACTGTGGACAGCGCCCCCTGTCTGAAGCTGACCCACAGGACCTTTGGCTCGCAGAACGCCAACACAGATATGATGTTCCTCCGACTCAGCATGCCCGTCCAGTTCCACGAGATCTTCAAGTTCCAGGCGGGCACGACCCCTCTCACCCGTGCCCTCACCATACCAGAGGAGGAAGTGACAGTGGTGGAGCCCGACTCGGAGTTCGAGGTTCTGAAGAAGTCGGCCGGCCGCAAGGAGCAGGACGATGAAAAGAAGGAGCCATCTGTACTGAAGGAGATCTCTGTGGAAAACGAGAAGGACACAGCGTCAGAAAAGGGAAAGAAAAAAGGGTAAGTGTGGAGTCTCTTTAGAGGAGAGGAACAAGCCTGCTGAGCATTAAAGGTGCAGCTGATTATGTAAAGAATTCATCCATCTTCTCTGTACAAAGACAAAACATGGGCCAGGGAGGAGCATCCCTTCTCCACTAATTGAGTTGCTTCATTTGCTATTCATTTAAAACTGAATATAAAATGACAAACTCAACAATCTACAGTTTTTCCTCTTTTCCTTGTGTTCCCTTTGTTTTTGTTGCTTGTGCTACGTGCAGTTCGCTGACGTGACATTATGTGGTTTCAGATCAGTTCTTCAAGCATTACCTTTAAAATCATTTCGCAGTGAAGCGTCCAAATATACGTTATCCTTTTTGCACATTAGATTCTTCTTCAAGGCCAAGAAGGTTGCCATGACACCTCTTTACCCTCCTCCTCCTCCTGCGATGGTGCCCCGGTTGGTGGAAGATGTGGTCCCTGATGACAGAGATGACCCTGAGTTCATCCAGAATACCACCACTGTAAGCTGAACACTACCACTGCTCATGCTGGATTTAAAATGATCCCTCCAGTTTGTGCAAAGTCCCTGCGTAAGACAAACTGCTGAGCCTGCTCATGAGGACTTAACTGTGCATTAGGTGCCATCATTCTATTTTAAGTCATCTTAGGGTCTCTAGATAATCCAATATTACTGCTCCTAAATGTCTCACTCTATTTCCAGTATTACTACTCGTTGAGGATCTTTGCTGGGCAGGAGCCGTCTGGTGTGTGGGTCGGCTGGGTCACTCCTGACTACCACCAGTACGATCCAACCTTTGACCTCTCCAAAGTGCGCAGCGTCACTGTTACTGTGGGAGATGACAAAGGCAACATACATGACAGGTTAGTCATCATCTGAATGGTATTATATTAACGGGAGCAACGTCTCCCGGAGCTGCTGCAGGCTCTCCTGTGGGTGAATTAGTTTAGCAGATTATTAGTGGGACTTTCAGCAGGTGGTTTGAATTTTGCGTTTATAACCGCTGACTGAAAATTTGGATTATGTGGACCCAGTCGTAGAGGTGAAATGGCGTCCCCTATTTATTTGGAGCATGTGTCCATTTCTTCAACGTTGCACCATTTTTTAAAATGTAAGTTATGTGATTCAGCCTCGCTGTGTCATTCATTCACACGCGCGTTAGAGTAAGGACAAAGGGCAGTAAAAAACATGTCTCTTTCTACTATGTGCTTTACTTCTGGTGATTGCATTCACCCTTCAAAAAAATCATAAAAGTGGTGTTCAGATCGTCTTGCTGGACATAAAATTGTGTTTGCCACAGAGTTTATTTTCTGCAATGATCTGAAATCCATTAGAAAAATTGCGTTGGCTTTTTGACAAGAGAACCAGTGCGACGCTAACTCCTTGAGTTGCCCTACAGAAACACGGCATCCCTGCAGCACTCTATTTCACAGCTTTAAAGAGGCAATGTCAAGAAAGGACACTGGATGAGGAGACGTGACTGTTTTATGTTCTATGGCGCTGAGTGTTTGTTTCATTGCTTGACGTTTGTTCACCAATCATGTGCTGGAAACGTGGTGCAGCTCTGATTATTCACAATAATCAGGCAACTGAAGCCCCAAAGCTGGAAGTTTCCAGATAGTATTGGTGTGCACTGTGCAGTCCATTGAGTGTGTACAAGAAAGTGAACAGTAAATGGTCTGTTCTTAAAAAATATCTTGAAAGTTATCGAAATAGAGTTTTTAAGGGAGAAGTAGCTTCCAAGTTTGGTTAATAAGGGAAGTTATAAGCTTTTAATTGGTTCTCCTGTTGAAAGGCCTGATTCATTTGCAGACTTTAAATTGTGCAGACTTATAAGTATTACAGTATTATAAGTTCTCTGTCCTCGAGACGAGAGGCAGCTCATTGAGCTGCTGGAGGATGGAGGGGAAACCCTGTTTCGACTTGACTAATTCTCCCCTTTTGTTTTGTTGTTGTCTGTCTGTGTTGTAACTGAGCACTTCGGGTCATCTGCATAATGTGTCAGCTGCATGAGAGAAAGAAAACAAGATGCTTTTTACCGTCGTGTTTGCTGTTTCCCTGCAGCATGAAGCACAGTAACTGTTACATGGTGTGGGGAGGAGACCTGGTCAGCAATCAGCAGACCCACTTCAGCCAGGAGGACATGGTGATTGGCTGCTTGGTCGACCTGGCAACAGGCCTCATGACCTTTACAGCCAACGGAAAAGAGATCAACGCCTTCTACCAGGTAAGGAAAGGCTACACGGTATAGTTTGTGTGTGTGTTTGTATCTCGGATGAGTTATTTTCCACTGTGGAGCTGTAAAACCAGAGATGTTTTGTTTCAGGTGGAGCCCAACACCAAGCTGTTCCCTGCCGTCTTCGTTCAGCCCTCCAATCAGAACATGGTGCAGCTGGAGCTGGGCAAACTCAAGGTACGACACTACTTTTGCTCACACACTACAGAAAGACGGGAGTCATCTTTTTTTCCTCTTCCGATCCATCTTCTCCAACTTTCTTGCTTAAAATATGTCTTCGCGCCTACTTCCTCTCATACCTCATTCAGGTCGACGTCATAACTTGGGTCCAACTTGCGTTGGCGGTTTATCGTGCCGGCCGACCCTCAACCCTCGACCCTCGACCCTCGACCCTCGACCCTCGGTTTAACACGATGGACAATGTGTCTCATTAATGTAAACATATATATTTTAGACGTACGGAAAGGTAGCTGGAAAGATCTAAGGGTGCATATGTGATCAAAATGTGCATAGACAGAAAGAAGTGAAATGTACCTGCTGACGAGTCTCTGCTGACCAGAAATTATAGTTTGAACCTACATCTAGAAAGCCCCATTCTTTTATTTCTTGCGTTTGTTTAATTGCCGCGTTTTCTCGCTTTCTTCCTTTTTAAAGTCTCACTGTTTTTTCTCTCTCTATGATCATCTATACCTCCTACCCTCTTGCTCTTTCTCCCTCTCAGAACATCATGCCCATCTCAGCCGCCATGTTCCACAGCGAGCGTAACAACCCGGTCCCCCAGTTCCCTCCCAGGCTGGATGTCCAGATGCTGACCCCGGTTATCTGGAGTCGTATGCCCAATCACTTCCTCAACCCGGAGGTGGGCAGAGTGAGCGAGAGGTTGGGCTGGATGGTGGAGTGTACTGAGCCTCTCATCATGATGGCTCTGCACATCCCAGAGGAGAACAGGTCAGAGACGGCAGCGGGTTAGTTATAGGGGGGGGGGGGGGGGGGGGAATAGCAGGTTATTATATTTTCTTTCTCAGGGTTTTGATGATTGCTCACCATGATCGGTTTTGATCCTTGAGTCTGTCCTTGTCTCTCAGGTGTATTGACATCCTGGAGCTGTCGGAGCGTCAGGATCTGATGAAGTTCCACTACCACACCCTCATGCTCTACTGCGCCGTGTGCGCACTCGGCAACAACCGAGTGGCCCACGCGCTGTGTAGCCACGTGGACGAGTCCCAGCTCTTCTACTCCACCGAGAACACCTACCTGCCCGGACCCCTCCGCAGCGGCTACTACGACCTGCTCATCAGCATCCACCTGGAGTCGGCCAAGCGGGCACGCCTGGGCACCAACAGGGAGTTTATCGTCCCCATGTCTGCAGAGACGCTCAGCATCCACCTCTATCCTGATGCGAAGAAGGCCCATTCTCTCCCCGGCGTCGGCCTAACCACCTGCTTACGGCCCAAACTGCATTTCTCGTCCATCAACTTCGTCGGCATGGACCCTGACTTGTACACCATGAGTCCTGTTTTCCCCCTGCAGGTAAGAGACAAGAGACGGGTTGCGTTGGAAAAATGTAATGAAACTTTAGTTGCATTTTGCTGATATTCTTCTCTTTGCCCCTTTAGGCGCTGAAGACCAGGGCGATTAGCATGTTAACAGAGGCCGTGCTGGATGGGAGCCAGGCCATGCGGGATCCAGTAGGAGGCAGCGTGGAGTTCCACTTCGTCCCAATCCTGAAGCTGATCAGTACGCTGCTCATGATGGGAATCTTCAACGACGAGGACACGAAGCACATCCTCAAGATGATCGATCCAAATGTTTTCAGTGGAAAGGAGGTGGAGGAGGAGGAGGAGGGAGAGAAAGCTGAGGAGGGTGGAGCTGCCGATGAAGCAAAGGAAGAGGAGGACGCTGAGGCCGACCTCGAGGATGAAGGGGTCGGTGACGAGGAAGAGGAGCTGAAAGATTTAGGAGGAGAGCGTAAGGAGGCGGATGCTGAGTCTAAGGAGGAAGGAGAGGTGGAGGAGAAGGAGGAGGGAGAGGCCAAAGGAGTAAAAGTGGATGTAGAGAAGACAGAGGAGGAGAAGGAGATCGAGGCAGTGGAGGCAGAAGTGAAAGATGAAGAGGAGGGTCTGGAGGAGGGATTGCTCCAGATGAAGCTACCGGAGTCTGTCAAACTGCAGGTCACTGTATTTTATATTCAAACACTGCTATTCATCTGTATGCATCTGCACAGTATTCACATCCTCACAATATCTGTTAAATATCTGTTACGTATTCTACATCTTAAACTCTTCGTCCCATCTCCTCTACCTCTCTCAGATGTGCACACTGCTGCAGTACTTCTGTGACTGCGAGCTGCGACACAGAGTGGAGGGCATCATGGCCTACTCCGACCAGTTCGTCAACGACATTCAGAAGAACCAACGCGTCCGCTACAACCTGTTAATGAGGGCCTTCACCATGTCGGCTGCCGAGACTGCACGCAAGACCCGCGAGTTCCGTTCACCACCACAGGACCAGGTACCGATGAACCAGAGTTATTAACGCTCTGTATTTTAACCCGAAGAAACCTTTGGAAATGTATGAAATGAAACGCCTCATTCAAAATGAGAAGAGGCTAAATATGCTGATATCTTACTGTGTTCCTCTTCAAGGTTCTCCTGCTGACCAACTTTAAGCACAGTCCAGAGGATGAGAACAGTCCAGTGCCCGAGGAGGTGCGGGACACTCTGGCAGAGTTCCACAATGACCTCCTTCTTCACTGCGGTGAGAAGTCCTTTACAGAGATTGCGTGTTTTTTTTGTTTTTTTTACTCTGCAGGTGTGGATGACTTTTCATATTTAAGCGTTTTGGGCTCTTCGTGCTGAATTCCCATTTCACTCTCAGGCATACATGTTGAGGAGGAGGCGGAGGAAGAGGAGGTGGACTCCTCGCTGAGGGGCATGCTTGTCAGTCTGGTCGATAAGATCAGGAGCTTGCGCAAGAAGAAGGAGGAGGAGAAGCCGGAGGTCGAGGAGGAAGCAAAGCCCAGTAAGAGGAGCAGCCGAATTGTATTTGACGGACTTGATTAATTGGCAACTTCAGTCCCAAAAAATTTGCAAAATCAGCCTTTTATTAATCCATAACAATCCAACAGATGATATTACATAACAAACACACTGTACCTGTTTGCGTCCACTCCAATAAGGCTCCCTTCAGGAACTGATCTCCCACACCATGATCCACTGGGCCCAGGAGTCGTTCATTCAGAACCCCGAGCTGGTGCGCTTGATGTTCAGCCTGCTCCACCGGCAGTACGACGGCCTCGGCGAGCTGATCCGAGCGCTGCCCAAAGCCTACGCCATCAATGCAGTGTCCGTTCAGGACACCATGGACCTGCTCGAGTGCTTGGGACAGATCCGGTCGCTGCTCATTGTCCAGATGGGCCCGGAGGAGGAGCGGCTCATGATCCAGAGCATCGGGTCAGTATGAGCTCATGCATCAGTAGTTGTGATCAAGATGGCACATGTGATATGGATATCATTGTTTTGATATAAAGCACACCTAACACTGACCTGCCCCCTGTCATTTTCTACATTATCTTTAGGAAAAATAGATTTACAAGCAAGGCGTCCAGATGAACAGATGTTTGGCATTTTAATAACCGCTTGTAAAAAAGCGCTCACAGGGCGCTGGCTGCTTCCTGAACCCCTCCACGATACAAGAGTGGCTAGATATAGTAAATGACATCTATGTTATGGAAAGAATTACCTTTTCTCTTCGTCTGTGGTTCAGATATGGAAAACCCTTACGGCCTAATTTTGTGTAGATATCGAATGAATGACCCTGTGACGTTGTTTCAGCTCAGCGAACCTCATCGACTTCTATTCCATTCTCTTTTAAGTCCCCCCCCCCGACTGATTTTTTCATTGCTTATGCGTGCACACTCTACCTTTCCCTAAATGTAGAAAGTTACCCAATTTTGAAAAGTTGTGGACGGCAGAAGAAAGAATATTACCCCTGGGCTGATGTTTAGTGATCTAAGCTACTGCCCCAAAATAAAGAATTCCAACAACAAAAAGAATCTCCAGGCACATCCCGCCCTAACATCTCAATCTGCAATTATTTTCCAATGTTTCATCAGAATTTAACCAGAAAATATGTTTTTGTTATTCTTTCAGGAACATCATGAACAACAAGGTGTTCTACCAACACCCCAATCTGATGCGAGCTCTTGGTATGCATGAGACGGTCATGGAAGTGATGGTCAATGTGCTGGGTGGAGGAGGAGACTCAAAGGTAACGGAGATGATTTTCAGTCTCAGTTTATCTTCTTATTCAGTCAAACCGGTATAACTGTCCTGTTGGACATTTGAATTCACTACAGCCTGGAGGGGACTGACCTGATCTTTTCACCATTTCTCTCCAGGAGATTCGATTCCCCCATATGGTGACCAACTGCTGTCGTTTCCTGTGCTACTTCTGTCGCATCAGCCGACAGAACCAGCGCTCCATGTTTGACCATCTGAGCTACCTGCTGCAGAACAGCGGCATCGGCTTGGGTCAGTACCCGCTATTACACTCTTCCAGATTTTATTTAGAAATATGGATTCCCTAAGCTGTTTTCATAATCAGCAGCCCTGTGAAAGTTTCCCCTGACAGTAGAAAACATATAGAACAAGATAGAATGACTAGCTTGTATCTTAAGCAAAGAACAAACAAATGCAGACTTCCTTGTTTTACATTTGCAGGCATGCGTGGGTCCACACCTCTGGATGTGGCTGCATCTTCTTGCATTGACAACAATGAGCTGGCCTTGGCGCTACAAGAGCAGGACCTGGAAATGGTAGGAGAAAATCAAAAAAAGACGACAAGAAAGAAACGCACGAATGGCCTCGTTAGCTCACCGTCTCTCTCTGTGTCTCCTCACATGCGTGGTGATGCAGGTGGTGACATACCTGGCGGGCTGCGGCCTGCAGATGTGTCCAATGCTCCTCTCGAAGGGCTACCCTGACATCGGCTGGAACCCCTGTGGAGGAGAGAGATACCTGGACTTCCTCCGCTTCGCTGTCTTTGTTAACGGTCAGCAACCCTCCATGTAGCGGTTTGCATTTGTTGCTTTGAGTTGACTGTAACCGTCACTGACTGATTCGCACGGCCTTCACAGGAGAGAGCGTGGAGGAGAACGCCAACGTCGTGGTGCGTCTGCTCATCCGGCGGCCCGAGTGCTTCGGCCCGGCCCTGAGAGGAGAGGGCGGGAACGGTCTGCTGGCTGCCATGGAGGAGGCCATCAAGATCTCAGAGGACCCGGCAAGGGACGGACCCACTGTCAAAAAAGACAGACGCTTCATGTAAGTGTCGGCACAAGGGATGTCAACGGTTAACCACCAAGAGAACATTCGTTAACCCTTTACACAGTGAAAAGAAAACACCTCTTTCATGTCACGTTTTTTGTAGTTCGTCACCGGTTAATGAGTGTCGGGCTAACAAATGCAAAATCAACCAAACATCCCTTGTTGGCGCAGTAGATGTGACACGGGCTGCACCGTTTGACTCAACAGATATCATTTCAGACAAATGATTTACATTATGATAAAGCTATGCGATCGTGTTCTGTTGATTGGCAGGTTCGGTGGTGAGGAACAGCAGGAGGAGAACCGCGTCCATCTGGGAAATGCCATCATGTCCTTCTACTCGGCCCTCATCGATCTGCTGGGTCGCTGCGCCCCCGAGATGCATGTGAGTAGAACGGCTTTTCACAATATTGATTTCTCTTGAGCCTCCAAGGCGCTCCGGCTCAGCGCGGCGGTTGGTCTCACGCAGTGTGTCGTAAATGTTCACGTCCACAGCTGATCCAAGCCGGCAAAGGTGAAGCTCTCAGAATCAGGGCCATCCTGAGGTCTCTGGTGCCCATAGAGGATCTGGTGGGAGTCATCAGCTTATCCGTGCAGATTCCTGCCCTTGGGAAAGGTAAGACACTCAGTTGGAGTCATGTATGGACGTGCTGTGCAAGTGTGCACTATTTGGGCACATTTTGTTATTCTCCTGCATTTGATTTCTTCCGTCCAAAGCCGCAGACGGGCAGATCATTGAGCCTAAGATGTCCGCCAGTTTTGTGCCGGACCACAAGGCCTCCATGGTGCTGTTCCTCGACAGAGTGTACGGTATCGAGAACCAGGACTTCATGCTTCATGTGCTGGAGGTTGGCTTCCTGCCTGACATGAGAGCTGCAGCCTCTCTGGACACGGTGACTATGAAAAGACACAGCGAAACAGCAAAGAGATGTCACTTACTACTCCGTCCGTCTCCAAAGTATTGCACGGGGTACAAATGTTTCTTCTGTCTCCCGCTGTGATTCTAGGTGTCATTCAGTACGACTGAGATGGCCCTGGCCCTGAACCGCTACCTCTGTTCGGCCGTGTTGCCTCTGCTCACCAAGTGCGCCCCGTTGTTTGCTGGGTCGGACCACCGGGCCATCATGATCGACTCCATGCTCCACACCATCTACCGCCTGTCCCGCGGCCGAGCCCTCACCAAGGCTCAGAGGGACGTCATCGAGGAGTGCCTCATGTCGCTCTGCAAGTCAGTACCAATCCCCACCCAACCCATAGTTAGGGTTGGGTGCAGAATTCAACTAAACCTACAACTAAATCTAGGTTGTCGGTATTACAGAGAGAGTAAAGTACCGTAGCACCACTGGGCAGGTGGACCGAATTCCAGATGTTGGTTCAAATGTTATCGGTACCCAACTCTTTTAACAATAAAAAGATTTAATTCGAAACATATTTCACAATAATATAGAAACCCGAAAGAAACAACATCCATTTCCAAACAGCTCGATTCCTCATGAAGCATTTCGATGACGTTCACAGGTACCTTCGGCCCTCCATGCTGCAGCATCTGCTTCGACGGCTGGTATTTGATGTGCCCATCCTCAACGAATACGCAAAGATGCCTCTCAAGGTTGGCCTGCCATTTACTTCTATTGTATTTGCTTCTTTTCATTTTATAACAATGAAAACTGATATTATTAGACCTTTTATAGAAACAAAAAGAAATGCAACGTATATACACCCAATCTGTGTTTAACAAACAATCAATTCAAACACAATAATGTATGCATTACATCACAGTGATTATTGCATTTTCTTGTACAGTAATTAAATAGCTTTCTTGGGATTACCATGTATTAAATATATATTTTATTTCGATCTGTAATTTAATTGTTTCAGCTGTTGACCAATCACTATGAGCGCTGCTGGAAGTACTACTGCTTGCCTAACGGATGGGCTAATTTCGGGGTGACGTCAGAGGAGGAGCTGCATCTGTCTCGTAAACTATTTTGGGGGATCTTTGAGTCTCTGGCGCACAAGGTGAGAGAGGAATCTCTTGGTGTCCACGCACAGTGGTCAAACCAGTGTGATCGCGCAGGTTTTAAAGCTTGTGTCACTGTCAACGTGACGTCTCCGCTGTCATCCTGAAATTCCAGAAATACGACGCAGAGCTCTTCAAGATCGCCATGCCCTGCCTCTGCGCTATAGCAGGAGCCATCCCGCCCGACTACGTGGACGCCACCTACTCCTCTCACGTGGAGAAGAAGGCCTCTGTGGATGCCGAAGGCAACTTCGACCCCAAACCAGTGGAGACCACCAAGTGAGCAGAGAAATGCAAGACAGTACACAAATAGTTCACACAAGTTCCAATACTCATCGTTCTTTAAAGGAATACTTTACACAGTGAGCATTTGTATCATCAAATATTCACCTTTGCCCAGATTCATTTGGGCAATTTGATGTGATTTCTCACGCCTCATTTTCAAAATAAAAATAAGTAACTGTGAGGAAGACAGCTGAGGTGACGTGACCTAAGCACGAACAGGGAATTACACACGTAATCCACAAGTTTAATAGTGACCTCACACTAAATATGAATGTAACTTATTCACAGCACCATCATCCCAGAGAGGCTGGACGCCTTCATCAACAAGTTTGCAGAGCACACTCATGACAGATGGGCCTTTGAGAAGGTCAGTTACCAAACATGTAAATCAGCAGACATGGAAGTGCTCGTTTGTCTTTTTGAAATGGTTTTTCCACTTTGTATTAATTATCTCAATGGTTGAAATTTATTTTCAGATTCAGAACAACTGGACCTACGGAGAGGCGCTGGATGAGAACGCTAAGTCTCACCCAATGCTGCGGCCGTACAAAACCTTCTCTGAAAAGGTAATGATTCTTCTGTCCGGTCTGAATCCTGATCATTCAGTACCCTCTATACACGGGTACTGAACTTTAGCCAAGCAGGATTAAACAAGTATTCCTGAGCCGTGAGTGTCTCATCTCTGATTCACCACATTCTGAATACAGTGTGTTGTTGACAGGCTCACTGTTGCTCTTCTCTCTGTTTCTCAGGACAAGGAGATTTATCGTTGGCCCTTCAAAGAGTCCGTCAAAGCCATGCTGGCCTGGGAGTGGACCTTGGATAAAGCCAGGGACGGGGAGGGAGAAGTGGAGAAGAAGGCCGCCACACGCAAGATCTCCCAAACTGCTCAGGTAAAAGAGAGAGGAGTGAAAACACCACTCGGTGGTAAGTGGCTCTGGAAAGCTACATTTTATTTGTGCAGCCTGTCCTCTTTCCATAGCGGTGAGGAGGTTGCAGGACTCCATCTGTTTGGTGACACCAGGAAGCTTAACATCCTCCTGTATCATCTTTTCATACATTCATACATGTTCTGTTATATGTGTAAATTGTCATATGAGTTGCCTATGTTGTAATTTGATTATATTACTCCATACACACGACATCTATTGCACGCCTGTCTTTCCTGTGGGAGGGATCCCTTCTCAATTGCTCTTCCTGAGGTTTCTTTCCCTGTTTAAGGGTTTTTTGGGGAGTTTTTCCTTATCTGCGCTGAGGGTCTTAGGACAGAACGTGTCTAATGTTGTACCGACTGAAGCAAATTTGTGATTTGTGACATTGGACTATATAAATAAACGTGGCTGTCCCTCCAGGTCTAAAAAAGGGGTGAAAATAATCCGACCTATCTGTTCAAGTACACACTTGTGACCCATTGAAATCAGTATTCTTAAACCTTCTGCACTTGTGCACATTTAAATGGGGGAAACAATGGTGAAAGAGTTCTCTTTTTGTGGGAACCTCCTGGAGTCCTCCCTAAACCTCACACGGAAAACCACATCTCTGTATGTGTTTTCTGTCTTCAGGCCACTTATGATCCCAGTCACGGCTACAACCCTCAGCCAATTGATATCGCAGGAATGGCCCTGTCCAGAGAGCTACAGGTGCGTACCTTTCCGTCACAGCACAGGTAACTGTAGGTCTCATATTTTGGTTGGACTGTCAGGAGCCTGACTATATAACGTCGTCACCCTCACCGTGCAGTCTATGGCCGAGCAGCTGGCTGAGAACTACCACAACACCTGGGGCAGGAAGAAGAAGCTGGAGATACAGTCCAAAGGTAAGAGGGGTTTTCTATGACACATCCTAATCTGAGGAGTTTGTTTTTAGTGATCATTGCTAGTTTGCGGTCTGTTGAGTCCATAAATCACCTCTGTTAGGTGGTGGCACCCATCCTCTGCTCGTCCCGTATGACACGCTGACGGCTAAGGAGAAGGCCAGGGACAGGGAGAAGGCCCAGGACCTGCTCAAGTTCCTGCAGCTCAATGGATATGCTGTGACGAGGTAAGCAGGATGTTCTCACCGGTTCATTCAAGATTAGAGCAGAGATGGATAGAACATAGAACGTTTCCTCTGACTCCTCCCTGTTGTGCATAAAGAGGTTTTTCATGCGTTTTGCATTACATAGGGACAATCTAAGGCGCTCAAATAATAATTACTGTTCCTGGTTTGTATTGGTCTGTAGACCTGACGGGGTGAAACAGTTTGAGCTGAGTTAGCCGTAGCTCTGTGAGTCATCTAGATTTAGCGAGCTGGCCGTCTAAACATCAACAGAACTTTTATAACTAGGCCAATACCAGATATTACTCTCTTCATAATTTGGCCGAACAGGATGGAAATTGTCTGTGAGACAAACAGATTAACCCCATGAAACATGGGGGAAAATGACATGAGTGAAGATCTACGCTCACCCAACTTTACACCTTTGAGATCGCTCCCAAGTGTCGTCGTCTTTTCTTCTTTTTTTTGAGAAACGACTAACAACGATGAGATTACTTCAGAGACACACAGTAAATGAAGTAAAATGTTAAAAACCAGCAAACAACAGCTATAATTGAAGACATTTTATTATAAATATTATAAAGAATATAAAGAAAACGTATGTTGCTGCATAACAGGAACGGCCCAGTTCTGTCCATGTGTCGCGCTCTCTCTATATTTCATTATTCCTCTCTCTTCAGGGGACTGAAGGACATGGAGCAGGACATTTCCTCCATTGAGAAGCGTTTCGCCTACGGCTTCCTCCAGAAGCTGCTTAAATGGATGGACATCGCCCAGGAGTTCATTGCTCATCTCGGTACTGTGCTTTGAGAGACTTCTAACTTTGAACTGCACACCATTTAATCAACATGTTCATCAACATGCTCCTTTTGAGGGCTGTCTTGATTTGAATCCTGTTGTTTTGAACAGAGGCCGTGGTCAGCAGCGGTAGAGTGGAGAAGTCGCCACATGAACAAGAGATCAAATTCTTTGCCAAGGTGAGCTGTTACAGAAGCTAACCCGTGTAGGGATCCAGTCTTGGTGAAATACATGTAATTGTTGCCAGAAACGTTGGTTTGTAGTCGCCATCCTGTTCATGAACACAGAAACATGGAGCCTGTTTAATGGCATGATGACGTGTTTCTTCGGTAGTTATGTTCTGCAGTTCATATTTCGTCTGGTTATTTTGTATAGATCCTCCTGCCGCTGGTCAATCAATACTTCAAGAACCACTGCCTGTACTTCCTCTCCACTCCCGCTAAAGTCTTGGGTAGTGGAGGGCATTCCTCCAACAAGGAGAAGGAGATGATTGCAAGGTATGAAGCTTTAGAACCCAAAGACTGGTATGTTCTCTGAATGACCTGTTCCAGCTTTCCTCTCGTACAGTACTGTGACCGTGTCGGCGCTCTTCCCTGTGTCTCCATCTCTCTCCTATTGTGCAATATCCAGTTAAAAATCCTTGACCTCCCTTTTGCTTTCTGTGTCACTTCAAACATCTTTCCTGCCCTGTTTCCCTCTACCGTTCTCCCTCCTTCTCTTTTTCTCCTCCGACCTCAGTATCTTCTGTAAGTTGGGGGCTTTGGTGAGGCACAGAGTTTCTCTTTTTGGTAAGGAACCTGCATGGTGGCGTCACGCCCTCTCACCATCTCTGTCCCTCTGTTGAATCAGTTTTCCCTTTCTGAATTGTCTTTCACTTCCTCTTCCTTCCTACCGTCCCATTGATATATGTCATGATGTTATTCCGTACATTGTATCACACACTCTGTCCTCCCCACACTCTCATCCCTCCCTTACTGCTTACTGGATCTACCCGTCTGCTCTGTCTTAAGCTCCACTTCTGCTTGCCTTTGATTTTTTTTTTTTCATGAAACTCGACATAGATTCACAACTAAAACTCTGTGTTTGCACAAAAGCAGAAATATGATTATGCATTCTATGTGTCAGATTTATGAAGCCACTCATAAGCCTGATTGTGTTTAATAAATCTCAATCGTTGTGGAGTCCCATAACGATTGAGATTTATTAAACACAATGTGTTTAATACGTGCACAAGCCTCATTAGTTCTCATACGAGTAGCCATAAATGGATCACCTTAAATGTATCACATGTATCTGAAAACAATCATCGTGGTGATACGTCCGTCTTCATTATTAAACACCTCACAGGTGATCAATGACCATTCATTGAGCTCGTCTTCAGGACAAAGCTAAACGATCATGAACTCGGGGAGATGATGGCTTGGATGCCTCGGATTCTCATTTTACAGAATGCTGTAGATTGCAAAAATTATAAAACATCAGTGAAACTGTAAAATAATCGACAAAATGTTTCACTTCAATGTGACATCATCTTATATTTCATGTCCAGCGTATCATTTCACCAGCAGCGAGGCACATTCTCACCGCACTTTCTTCTCTTATAAATTTATAATTTATAAGTGCATCGTTCACACATCTGGGCCCAGGTGTTGATACAGTTGTACTTTTCAGTGTTGTATTACTCGATTGGTCTGAAGACCTCTTTTTGAAAGTCTCTGCTCAGAATGGACTGCATTGCTTGTTTATTTCAAGACGACAACTGCAGGGATATGACAAACAACTGCCTGAGCATTGTCTCATAGAAAACTAAGGAACATTCCCACGTGTAGAATTCCCCTCCGCGATGCCGTTTCATAATTTCATCAGGACATTTCTTATGGTACTCTCATACATGCACACATAGACCGTACATGTGGCATTAAAAGAGGTGAATGAAGAGGGATCTTCATGTGTTTTCTGTGCGTGTTTTTATGGGAATGTGGATCTTTCAGATAAATCTGGTTTGCCTGTTCAACATTTTATCTTCTGTTCGGCAGTATGTGTTTTAACCTCACTGGCAAGTACATGATCGTCAATGCAAAACTGCAGACAAGCTGTAAAGTTTTAAACGGAGCGCATAGCACACCATAGCAATGTGTGATTCAACTGTTTCATAATTACGTGTTTAAGTTGTCTCAGTTATGTAATGAGTCAAAATGAATGGTTTTAATGTCATTTTGAGTTTGCTCATTGTTTTTTAACACGCACTACCGTCACTGTTTGTGCTTTCTGTTTTTAGTGGAGTGCTTAACTCTTAAGACTGTGAATAAATCTGTCCTTTACAGTAAATTGAGCTCTATTATAAAGTGGACGTCTCTGACACATCTTTGCGCTGTTGTTTTCAGGAACAGATGCAGGCGCAGTGGTAAACTGCCTGCACATCCTCTCACGATCGCTGGATGCCAGGTAACTCACAATCTGTCCACATCACAAACCCCAGGCAGAAAGAAAATGGAAACGAAACATCCGAGATGATGATATATTTTGCGTCCTCGTCTTTAAGGACCGTTATGAAATCGGGCCCTGAGATTGTCAAGGCCGTCCTGCGGCAGTTCTTTGAGAGTGCTGCCGATGACATTGAGAAGATGGTTGAGAATCTGAAACTGGGCAAAGTGTCCAGTCGGAACCAGGTGAGAGACGGCTCCCAACCGCTTTGTTCATCTTCCCTTTGAGCGGATATGTGTACATGTGTCTGTGTTCCTGTAGGTCAAGGGTGTGTCCCAGAACATCAACTACACCACCAATGCCCTGCTGCCAGTCCTCACCTCACTGTTCGACCACATCGCCCAGCACCAGTTTGGGGATGACGTGATGTGTGAGTGAACGGGTCATGGCTCGCCCGTTGTGGCTCTTGACTCATAGCTAATGCAATGCCTCTTCTCTGCATCCTCAGTGGACGACCTGCAAATATCCTGCTACCGTTTGATGTGCAGTATCTACTCTCTGGGCACAGTGAAGACTCCACATGTAGAGAAGTGAGTGGAGACCTCTGGATCTGTGAAAGTGTCTTTGGCAATTAGCTTTTATATCGGATTTGATTGTCAAGTCCAAATTCCACACGCCCTCAATCCTGATTCCCTTCATTCACAGGAAAAACTGCGTGAAGATCATTAAACAGAGAACAAATAGCATGCTTTCAAAGATTGATTTTGACATTTCATTATTTTTCTCTTCTGCAGGCAGCGACCAGCTCTTGGCGAGTGTCTGGCCCACTTAGCAGCTGCTATGCCGGTGGCCTTCCTTGAGCCATCGCTGAATGAGTTCAACATGTTTTCTGTTTATACCACCAAGACTCCCAGAGAGAGAACCCGTGAGTTTTCGCCTTGTTTTCCTCCCCAGCACAACATTACCCTAGAGTTGGTTGATAATACATTGTTTCTACATTTCTTTTCGTCCGTCTACTCTCTCCGTCTTCAGTTCTGGGTCTTCCCAGCCAAGTGGAGGAGCTGTGCACGGACATCCCAGAGCTGGAGGTCCTGATGAAGGAGATCCATGACTTGGCTGAGTCCGGGGCTCGCTACACAGAAATGCCCCACGTGATTGAGATCACCCTGCCCATGCTGTGTAACTACCTCCCACGCTGGTGGGAGAGGGGCCCGGAGAACTTCCCCGAGATGGAGGGCCAGCTGTGCACCTCCATCACCTCCGAGCAGCTCAACCAGCTGCTGGGCAGCATCATGAAGATTGTGGTTAACAACCTGGGTATAGACGAGGCCTCCTGGATGAAGAGATTGGCAGGTCAGAAGATTCTCAATGCGATGCGACACATCTTCTTTTTCACATGTTGTTCATCTCCTATTTGGAGACGACCACGCAGACTCTTACTGCTGTTTCCTGTGCGCCCCTTGTCCAGTGTTTTCCCAGCCCATCGTCAGCAGGGCTAAACCAGAGATGCTTAAATCCCACTTCATCCCCACCATGGAAAAGCTGAAGAAGCGCACAGGTAAGGTGGTGGCGGAGGAGGATCAGCTGCGCATGGAGGGCAAGATAGAGGTGGACAGCGAAAACGGGACCATCAGAGACGAGTTCGCTGTGCTGTGTCGGGACCTGTATGCTCTCTACCCTTTGCTCATCCGCTACGTGGACAATAACAGGTAGCTGAACTCACGAGGACACGATGAATGTGTGAAACGCATTATTGCTGTATGTCGTTCGTATCACAGTTTGAGATTTAGTTGACACTTTTGTCCTGAGTGACTCACAATCAGTGAGCATTGTCTTTCTTTGAGAATACTATTCCTGTGTTCTATTTGGAGACTAAAGCACGTCTTTGACTGAAGATGTATAAGTGTTCAGTGCTTCATCAGCATGGTGACAAGTGGCAAAGCTTCAGACTTCATCAAATTACAGCTTTAAATCGACAAATAGAAAACCTGGAATACAATATATCTACCAAAGCAGAGTCGTTATTCTGGATTCATTTAGATAAATTATTCTAGGTACATTTACAAAAATCATGAATGTGATCAGGTTATTTCTGACAAAGAGCACAAAAAATAAACCATGTTGAGCAGCCTTGTCATGGGCATGTTTAAGTACAATATATATGAAAAGGGAAAACTTTCAGTGTTTGCAGTTGGTGGTGCTTGTGGTTCCCTAAAGCAAGTTTAAAGATACCATGGAAACTGCTCATAGAAATCACGTCTGCAACTCTAAGAGGATCAATATTATAATTCAACTCCTATCTGTGAAAAGGACACATATAAGGCATTTGACTTGTTTGCAGAAGACCCATCTTGAAGCAGGACTTGCAGACTGTGATTCGAGTGCTTGAATGTATCCATTGCTGTCTCTGCCTGCAGGGCGAGGTGGTTGACCTGTCCCGACCCAGATGCTGAGGAGCTTTTCAGGATGGTGGGAGAGGTCTTCATCTTCTGGTCCAAATCCCACGTGAGTCTCTCTGTGTTCTGTGGGTCTTTTCTTCTTCTTTCTATTTGGTGAATTGTGTCCGTCCTTTGCCGTCTACCACCTTTCTTTGTGTTGTTCGTCACAGAACTTTAAGAGGGAGGAGCAGAACTTTGTGGTGATGAATGAGATCAACAACATGTCCTTCCTGACTGCTGACAGTAAGAGCAAGATGAGCAAGGTGAGAGCGGACAAGCAGACAAAATGGCCAAGAAGAACATAGCCTTTTACTCAATAAGATGTTTTATTCACTCACTCCATATCTTGAGCTGTAACACAAACTCTAATAATTAATATTTCACTCACACCACCCATTCCAAGCGGGTAAGACTTTAAATGAAACCCCTCTTCATCCATTCTCAGCTGTTATTTCCTTTCTTTCCTTAAATGGATGAGAACGTCCGGTAAATAATAACCCTTTTCTGGAATTGTTCGAGTGCTCTGCCTTTACATAACTAACACCTCTTCCTCTTCCAGGACCATGTAAGTGGCAGTACACAGTGTTCAGGCAGGAGCAGGAGTGTTGCTAACTGTGTTTTCTCCTTATATCCTGTGTCGGGGTTGGACGCTGGGCCTCTAGGCCGGAGATGGAGAGGTTAGACTGTGTTTGTGCACGAGCGCTGTGCTGATCGCATGGCACCCTGAGTTTTGGGAGGCATTTCATCAAGCGCTCCCATGGAACCTCCACACTTCTTAAAACACAGACCCCAATATTCACACACATACTGTGCATCGAGGCAAACAGGGTTACAAACACTATCAGTGGAAGAATCACAACAATAGTAACAGCAATGTTCCAATAATGCCGATCAATGGGTGGTATAATCATGTTTAAATGTAGATTTAGTTGAAACTGCTTCTGTAATGAATGTTTTCTGTGAGTGGGACACATTTGAGTGCTGTTGAGCGTGACTGGGCGTGTGTTCTTATCTTTGTGTATATGTGTGCGTAGGGGTCTGGAGCGGCTTGATGAAAGCTCTTTGCCGTAGATCGTAGTGGCCTGAGAGGTTCCATGGCGCTCGGCTGAGCTGCTGCGTGTGTCTTTGTTTGGAGCGTGCACTCCTGCAGCTGAGCGCCATCGCCCCCTACCTGTCTGTTGATTAATGCACAGTTTGCCTTCAGATCGTGCCCGTTGGACACAGTTGTGGAGCCCACGCTACTGTGCCGTCTGTGATGTTGAGACGTTGTTGTTGACGCTTGGATTTCTTTCAGCTTCTTGTGGTAAAGATTCCTGCGCAGGGGGACTCTTCTCTTTTGAATATTATCATCGGCTTCGTCTTCACCACCTGTTTACACCCCCCAA
The DNA here is from genome assembly GCF_949748355.1 of Melanostigma gelatinosum. Classification (NCBI taxonomy): domain Eukaryota; kingdom Metazoa; phylum Chordata; class Actinopteri; order Perciformes; family Zoarcidae; genus Melanostigma; species Melanostigma gelatinosum. The sequence continues at coordinate 21,399,516 of NC_136640.1, forward strand.
AAAAACTACCATTCTCCACTGTCGCCATTCGCTTGATTCATCAGCAGCGTATGTCGGCGAGGGGAAACTGAAGCTAGCTCGACATCACCAGTCATCTACTAACTGGACTCGTCCCTCCATATCTAATTCATTGACACCATTAAAAGGTTAAATCGTTGAGTCTCTGATGTTCTTCCTTTTGTGGTTGCTGTAAGATGAATATGAAAAACCTCCTCTCCTGGGCTCTCAGATGGGCATTACTGTGGTAAGCTGCTGTTGCCTGATCCTCACAGCGGCCTCTCTCTGGCCAAAGAGCAGTGTGGACCCACAGAGGCACACTCCTGAGGGCAGAGGGGTTGCTGTAAAGGCCAGACAACAGTCGGTAATGAGCACTGGCCGCCTCAGGACAGGAGCGTGTGAGAAGAGCTCCAGGAGCTGACCCCCCCCCTCATAGACTTGTGCATCGACAGGATGTGCCCTGTCTGGCCACTGCACTACTAACAGTGAGGCTGCTTTGTGTGTATCGACTGCAGCTGATGCAGCAGTGAAGCACCTGAAGCGCCACCACAAGTCCATATTCATGAGAAAACGTGTCGTTCGATTTCAGCAGAATTACTTTCACTTGTCGATCCACTTCATCAGCATGTTGTGCGTCAACCGTTACTCGACAGCTGGTTCTTGGCTTCTCATTGTGTCCATTTTCTGTTATGTTTTGTGTTAGAAGTAGTCTTACGTCGTTTTTTTTTTTGTCTGATATTTGTCTAATATTCTAGAAAGCTTCCGATTGTCACAAAAATATTTTCTGAAAAGGAAATGTTTGAGGTTTGAGGTGTGAGGCGCAGGGGCTTCAGTGGAACAGTGATGGATCGGTCTGAACTTTTCTTTCTGTCCGTAGTCCGGAGGCTCAGAGCAGGAGCGTACCAAGAAGAAGCGGCGGGGGGATCGCTACTCCGTGCAGACCTCGCTTATCGTTGCAGCGTTAAAAAAGATGCTTCCTATCGGCCTCAACATGTGCTCTCCGGCAGACCAGGAGCTCATCAACCTCGCCAAGCTCAGATACTCACTGGTACTTTGAAGTGTTCGAAGTCAACTTTTTGAACAAATAGATTCTGAGTGTCGCTTGAATCTTGGCCTCTTTCCTTGTAGAAAGACACAGATGAAGAGGTGAGGGAGTTCTTGAACAACAATCTGCATCTGCAAGGCAAGGTGAGGAGACCTTTTAATTGTTTCACATATTGAAGATGATGGTAGAAATGAAAAATGTAAAAATAGCAGGGGGGTTCAGGCCAATACAGACACCTGCGAGGGTTTAAACACGCAGCCTACATATTTGCCCTTTGGCTTCAGGTGGAGGACCCCGCTATGCGCTGGCAGATGTCCCTTTATAAGGAGCTGTCCGGAAAGGCTGAGGATGCTGAGGACCCTGAGAAGGTGGTGAAAAGGGTTCAAGAGGTGTCTGCTGTCCTTTACCACATTGAGGTGGTGAGTAAAGGACACAAGCTCAAGTGCTCTGCGAGCAAACACACATGACTGTATTGAAGGCATTGTCTTGACAAGCTTTTGCTGCAAAAATGAGGATTTGTTGGGTCGACGCTTTTTCTCTCTCTCTCTAGACGGAGCATCCCTTCAAGTCGAAGAAAATGGTGTGGCACAAGCTGCTGTCCAAACAGCGTCGCAGGGCCGTGGTAGCCTGCTTCAGGATGACGCCCCTATACAACATCCCTGCGTAATGATTCCCCTCATACTCAACAACAAACAAAACACTCAATAAAATAATCTGAAGGCTTTACATGACAACTGTCTCCTCTCCTCTCACAGGCACAGGGCAACCAACATGTTCTTGGACGCCTACAAACACAACTGGTTAGAGACTGAAGGTTACTCGTTTGAGGACAAGATGATCGACGACTTGTCAGTAAGTCATCCTCCCGTTTAAACGCATGAATCAGAAGATAAACCTACACATCGTGGGCAATATCTCCTTAATGCCAGTCGTACGTTAACTCCAATGATTAGAAAGCCTTGGAGGAAGAGGAGGAAGAGGAAGAGGAGACCGAGACGAAGCCTGACCCCCTTCATCAGCTGATTCTTCATTTCAGCCGCACAGCTCTCACAGAGAAGAGGTGAGGGCATTGTGCTTCGTCTGCGACTCGCCTCTTTCGTGACCCGTTCCCTCAATGAGACTCGTTGAGTCCTGTCCTGTGTTTTCTCATTACAGTAAACTCGACGTTGACCATCTCTATATGTCTTATGCTGATATTATGGCAAAGGTAAGACAGTCAGCGAGCAGCATCTTCAAATGGTCTGGATGTGAATAAATGGATAGAAAGAAATACTGAATTACATGCAGCTGAAAATAATAGATTGGAATTGTACAACAGAAAGTCTGGTGTTGGTTGTTTATTTCAGTTGATTGATCTAAAACTTTGCCCAAAACTTTCAAAATGCGTTTTGGTGACTTAACATTAACCCTGAACCTACCTGATACTGTTTACTTGCCCTCCAGTCACATACATATGTAAGCTTTCACGAGACATGACAGTGAAACATGAATATGGCAATTGGAAGGGATCAAAATGTCAATCGTATGTAAATGTGTGATTGCTGCATCTGATGTGGTCTTGCATTTGCTGTCATCTCCCTCCAGAGCTGCCACATCGATGAGGAGGACGAAGGGGGAGACCAGGAGGGGGAGGAGCCAGTCTCTGAGGTGCGACAGATAGAGATGGTATTGGGGGGGGGGGGGGACCAGGGGAAGGGAGTCAGGGGGAGTCAGCGGAGAAGCAACTCCCCACGCACTGAGTGACCACACCTTGAAAACACACTCGGCACACACCACTGAGTCTTTGCTTGGTGTCATAGTTTCAGAATCACAATTTCCAAACCTGATGTGCTTCTCAATTTGTTTCGGGGTTGATTGAAGTTTACAGCAAATGACCAAATGTCTGTTCTTCATGTCTGTTGTTAACAGATCTAGTAAGGCCACAATTTAGCAGTGCACAAAAGTATTTCAACTGCACATTTTATATGGACAAATGTGCTCAGCAGCACCTAAAGGTAAATCAACCCCTGACTATGTCTGGTCATTTGAATGAGCATCTCAATGATTTATTTAGCTTCAGAAGCCAGGTTTGGACACTGATCTTGTGGGTATAGAGATCCATGGCTTTTCCTGGAGGGCAGCATAACATCCACTTGCACTGCAAATCTCTTTCACAACAAATCAGGCGTTGCGGTAAAACTCACATGGTCCACTTAACGCCCGACTTGGTGTGAAAGCAGCCTCAGTGTTATTTCCATCACCAGAACATCCTTTCTGTTCCTTCATGGAAGCTGATATGTGCTCAGAAATGTGATGTTGTCATCCAAGACAAGCTTTTAGAAACCGATAAGTTGTGAAGCCACGCAGCAGGTTTCCTAACAGTGGAACCAGCTCTCTTGTGGTCCGTGGTCAGTCTCCCCCAGGCTTGCACCACCCTTTCCTGACTCACACCCTCCTGTACTCACCTGCTAATCGGGCTGCGTTCACCCATATGGACTCGCCTAATAACTTGAAATCTAACCGGCAAAGTAACCGATTCTGTTTGTCTTTATTTTGAATTGGACGATGTTAACAAGTCTCCCTCTCTGTGCTCACCAAGGACTACAGTAAAAGCCTGCACAGTCAGCCGTACACGCACTGTCCCAAAGCCAAGCACCCACTCATGCACTCATACACTGACTCACATGCAGACACACTCACACCCTCAGCCACATTCGATCTCTTCTCACTCATCACAAAGACACATAGTTTGCTCGGAAAAAGATGAGCAGAACCTCTGTAAGTAGACATCAACTATTGAAATCCCAAATATATTTTTTTAACTGTAGGCACTTTATGATACTCCTAGTCAACACTTAGAGTCCCGTGTTTCAACTTAAGACAGAGAGGAACCATGTGACGCTGCTGCAGGTAGCACAACTGAAGGGCTCTGGGTTTGTACTGTTGGATAGCAGGATCTGCATGCTGTGTTACTCAGACGACTGCTGTTGCTCCCTCGTGAGAATGTGTGAAATGTGTGTTGTGTTGTGGTATGCCCGGGGAAGAAATGTCTGCTGCCATCGACTGTTTCCTGCCTCTGGAAGATGTCAAGAGCTGGAATAACTGTCTCCATCACGAACACACATTGTGTTCCATTGAAAGAGAGAGACTGTGTGTGTGTGTGTGTGTGTTCCTGTATCTCTATCTTTGTGAGAATTAATCGTAGTTTTAGTATTTTAGATTTGGCTTTTCTATGAGTAAAGGTCCAGAGCTGCAGCCTGAGCCCAAATCATTTCATGACTAAGACAATGTTTTTTTAAAGGCTTTTAAATCTGTCGAAGCTCACGAGGACAGGCCTGATGAGATACAGTAGTTTTTTTGTATCTAGTCTGTAGCGAACAGAAATATTAATTTGGATGTGTTGTATGTCATCATCAGCTTTAGCTTCATTAGAAACGTCTCTGTGTGCGGTCAATGGATGGTCATAATTAGGATAGAATTATAAGGATGTGTGTGTGTGTGTGTGTGTGTGTGTGTGTGTGTGTGTGTGTGTGTGTGTGTGTGTGTGTGTGTGTGTGTGTGTGTGTGTGTGTGTGTGTGTGTGTGTGTGTGTGTGTGAGTGAGTGAGTGAGTGAGTGAGTGAGTGAGTGCGGGGGGCAGTGCAGTCCCCGTTGGCAGGGTTACAGCTGTGTCCCTCTTGCTCTCCACAGGACAAGGAGGTGGAGAAACAGAGGCTTCTGTACCAGCAGTCGCGTCTGCACAACCGCGGGGCTGCAGAGATGGTGCTGCAGATGATCAGCGCCTGTAAAGGTAGCTGCTGCTACACACACACACACACACACACATACTCACGCACTGTCACTCACATGGTTTTGTCACTGATGCGGATATTATATTGACTTTAAATAATGTCACTATAGGCTGTCCTTAGAATGATGAATGACCCATCTGGGTTAATCGGTAAAACATAGTTGATATTACAGTTCCCCTCAGCCCAGTTAACTGAATTCAAGGATAGAGTGGTGTTTGAGACACTGAACAGCAAATGATGCTGATGCTGCACTTTGCCTCGAGGAGTGTAGTGTAGTGTAGAAATGCTGAAAAGCAGGAGTGAGGATCAGTTGCAAGTCAAAGTCCTGCATTCAAAATGGTTCAAAGGTATTTAGCATCAGAGTATACTTAAAGGATCAAAAGTAAAAGTATTAATTATGCTGAATGGACAGTTTTAGAATAATATATATTATATTACTAGATTATAATTAATATGCATTAATGTTTAACGTGACATCACATTCATGTTGTAGCTGTTAACGGTGGGGGTCATTGTAATCATTTATATACTGCTGGGTAGCTTAATCCATAAACAGTGCTTCAGTTATTAGTTGATTTTATATATATTTTTAATTATTAAACCAAGTCTTCAAAGTAACTAAAGCTGTCAAATAACTGTCGTGGAGTAAAATGAGGTGAAACTCATTCATGCGTCAAAATAAACAAATCATATTTCCTTCTGAAACGGACCCTTCTGCATGATTAACACTTTTACTTTTGGTATTTTGCTGCTAATATTTTGTACTTCTACTGAAGTGACATTTTGAATGCTTTACTTGTAACAGAGCATTTGTACACCGTTGTGTTGGTGCTTTTACTTCCACCGCTGATGTCTCGTCTGATTCCAGGTGAACCTGGAGTCATGGTTTCTTCCACACTCAAACTGGGAATCGCCATCCTCAATGGAGGCAACTGTGACGTACAGCAGGTAAGTACATTTCTCACGAGACAGCTGGAATAAATCACGCCAGCTGGATTTTCACGATATCACGAGGTGACGCGATTACTTGCAGGATCACATATCGGACGAAAATCCATCTTGTCGGGCTTCAAGTAATGAGTTTGTGTCCGGACCAATCAGAGGCCTGTGAAGAGCTGCTGGCAGCTCCAGCTGTGATTTAGGTGTATGTGAAGCTACACAGAGAGGGAACTGTCCGTTCAAGACAACAATGTCCTGAAGATGTCAGCGGAGATGGTGCGATAGCATCAGTTCTATCTGAACAGGAGAGTATTTCCTCATTAAAAGTACAGCACTGAGGGCTTTTGTCCAGTTTGATTGACAGACGGTCCATCCACTCATTCAAGTGCCTGCTCTTTTCCAAACAGTTTGCAATGACAGCTTCTCAGATGGTATTAAGACTAAAGCTCAACTGAATGCTCTATTTTTCATTCTAATGAGGATGCTACTCACCATCTTAATCTCTTTTGTTGATTGCTGTCAACCTGTCTGTGTGCAGAGGATGCTGGACTATCTGAAGGATAAAAAGGATGTGGGGTTCTTCCTCAGCTGTCAGGCTCTGATGCAGACCTGCAGGTCTGTCATGGATTTCTGTTCTTGATCTCTCAACAATATTTCGAGTAAAAGGGCTTATTGTGAGTAAAGTTTGTAGAACTGCATCAACTAAACTAAACTGACCGAATGCTTCATGTTGACAGCGTTTTGGACTTGAATGCTTTTGAGAGACAAAACAAGGCCGAGGGACTTGGGATGGTTTCAGAGGAAGGCACTAGTGAGTACGGTCTACAGCTTCCTACTGCCACACACTATCTGAACACACTGCAGAGAGACTGCTACACACACACACACACACACACACTGTCACATCCCTGTTCTCCTACGTCATTGTGCATTGGTTTGAGACATCATGTGACGTGTTTCTAGTTCTAGTGAGTGTCTGAGTTTGCCTGTTTGAGGATGCAGGTATGTTTTCATGAAAGTGTGTGTTCTAGGAGTGTTAGAGCCATTCATGCGGCATTGTGACTATTGATCTATGAGTCTTGAGATTGCTGGACTCACCGCGTCTCTTTGTCTTTCTCTCCCCCTCATCTCGTTCACTTTGCCCGTTTTCGACCCTTTCCCCCTCCATGCTCATGTCTCTCTCCCATACGTCTATTTGCTGTTCTCACGGTTCTCAGATAAGAAGCTAGAACGTGGTAAATGCTCTCATATATTTGCTTTCTTTCTGTCCCTCCTTTTCTGTCCTCTCTGTCCTTTTTTCTTCTTTTTTTAGCTCTCAATCACCCGACTAGTCTTTTCCTTGCTGTGACCTTAATATGCATTTCATTTCACACTCAAGGACCGAGTGAAGTCAACCTTTACAGTCACTTGTAAGGTTTGATTTTCCGTCCTTGAGTGTTTTTAATCGCAGATCTACTGTAACTGAAGTATTGTGACTGATCATTGGGAAGGAAAGGCAGTAACCTCATTCCTCCTTTCCCACTCAGTTCTCTCCAGTCGACCGTAGAGAACTACACTGACCCGGTGTCCTAGGAACTCTGAAATGAATTACAGCAGCAGCAGCAGGGACTCTCTAAGCCCTGTATCGCTCTCATTCACATCATTTAAATGTAGTTTGACCCACACAGCTAGACCATCTGTGTGAAGTCACTGCAGATAAATCCTCTCTCTCCCTAAAATGTTCTCATCGAGTTCCGCTTTTGCACGACAGCGGCATTTAATTGTGGCCTCGTTGTTGGAAAAGCTCAACAAGACAGCTTTCCAGTGTACGTTGAAGTAAAGTGCAACAACTAAAAGCCTGTTGCTGATCCAGCACAGCGTCTTATCACACGGATGATGGGAAGGGCTCTCTCCTCAGTCCTCTGTCCCATCAGGACAAAGAGTGGATCATAACGGGAAGAAATAACTGGATCACAATGAGAAAAGAGTCGAGATCAGAGAGAAAAACAAAATGCTACTCAGAACAGTGCTTTCTAGTAATTCCCACATAGTGTATTAGTGCATTTAAATGTATTTATTTATTCTTTTATTTGATTGGGACAGAGCATGTTTATGAGGATCAAAACAAACATACAAGATGTGAACATGCCGGAGTTACCAAGAATGCTAATTTACATCCATCTCGGCAGGTAACCAAAAGAGCAGCATGAACGGATACAAACATGTAATACACAAGTAGAAAAGACAAGGTGCCATAAGCCATAGTTTGAGATGGGTGTAAAAAGTGTAACATATATGCATACTTGTTCATGTGCAATAGTCTGTGCTTGGTAGTGCAAACTATTAGAGGAATGAAATAACACGTTTTGCTTTTTTAAAGAGATTCAAGCACTATTGCTGACTCCTGTTCCTGTAATCACTGTTTGTATTTTGTACTCTGTTGTATGTGATCAGAGCCCTCTGCCTACTCCACCGCCACGCTTCTCTGTCTTGAGTACATCTGAGCATGCTTGTGCATTTGTGACTACGACAGTTTTTCAAGTATCCACTTTCTGATGGCATGCCAATAGAGAGCTGTAAAGTGTGTATTCTGTAATGGATGGGATTTAAAATCAAATGAAGTCAAACATATTTCAGTCAAAAGATACTGAAATTAACTGAAAAAGCTACTCGCGTCCTGTGAGATGAGTTGGCGTCCTTTACTTCCACCCTGACACAAATGGCGGTTAACTCACAATTCGACATCTATTCGTTATGTTTCCTCACACATCCACACACATCCACACACATCCACACACATCCACACACATCCTCACACATCCTCACACATCCTCACACATCCTCACACATCCTCACACATCCACACACATCCACACACATCCACACACATCCTCACACATCCACACACATCCTCACACATCCTCACACATCCACACACATCCACACACATCCACACACATCCTCACACATCCTCACACATCCTCACACATCCACACACATCCACACACATCCACACACATCCTCACACATCCACACACATCCTCACACATCCTCACACATCCTCACACATCCACACACATCCTCACACATCCACACACATCCTCACACATCCACACACATCCACACACATCCTCACACATCCACACACATCCACACACATCCACACACATCCTCACACATCCACACACATCCTCACACATCCACACACATCCACACACATCCTCACACATCCTCACACATCCACACACATCCACACACATCCTCACACATCCTCACACATCCACACACATCCACACACATCCACACACATCCTCACACATCCTCACACATCCACACACATCCTCACACATCCTCACACATCCACACACATCCACACACATCCACACACATCCACACACATCCACACACATCCACACACATCCACACACATCCACACACATCCACACACATCCTCACACATCCTCACACATCCACACACATCCTCACACATCCACACACATCCACACACATCCACACACATCCACACACATCCTCACACATCCACACACATCCACACACATCCACACACATCCACACACATCCTCACACATCCTCACACATCCACACACATCCACACACATCCACACACATCCTCACACATCCTCACACATCCACACACATCCTCACACATCCACACACATCCTCACACATCCACACACATCCTCACACATCCTCACACATCCACACACATCCTCACACATCCACACACATCCACACACATCCACACACATCCACACACATCCTCACACATCCACACACATCCTCACACATCCTCACACATCCTCACACATCCACACACATCCTCACACATCCACACACATCCTCACACATCCACACACATCCTCACACATCCTCACACATCCACACACATCCACACACATCCTCACACATCCACACACATCCACACACATCCACACACATCCACACACATCCTCACACATCCTCACACATCCTCACACATCCTCACACATCCACACACATCCACACACATCCACACACATCCTCACACATCCTCACACATCCTCACACATCCTCACACATCCTCACACATCCTCACACATCCACACACATCCACACACATCCACACACATCCTCACACATCCACACACATCCACACACATCCACACACATACACACACATCCACACACATCCACACACATCCTCACACATACACACACATACACACACATCCTCACACATCCACACACATCCTCACACATCCACACACATCCACACACATCCACACACATCCTCACACATCCACACACATCCTCACACATCCACACACATCCTCACACATCCTCACACATCCACACACATCCTCACACATCCACACACATCCACACACATCCACACACATCCACACACATCCTCACACATCCACACACATCCTCACACATCCTCACACATCCTCACACATCCACACACATCCTCACACATCCACACACATCCTCACACATCCACACACATCCTCACACATCCTCACACATCCACACACATCCACACACATCCTCACACATCCACACACATCCACACACATCCACACACATCCACACACATCCTCACACATCCTCACACATCCTCACACATCCTCACACATCCACACACATCCACACACATCCTCACACATCCTCACACATCCTCACACATCCACACACATCCTCACACATCCTCACACATCCTCACACATCCACACACATCCACACACATCCACACACATCCTCACACATCCACACACATCCTCACACATCCACACACATCCTCACACATCCTCACACATCCTCACACATCCACACACATCCTCACACATCCACACACATCCTCACACATCCACACACATCCACACACATCCACACACATCCACACACATCCTCACACATCCACACACATCCTCACACATCCACACACATCCACACACATCCACACACATCCACACACATCCACACACATCCTCACACATCCTCACACATCCACACACATCCACACACATCCTCACACATCCTCACACATCCACACACATCCACACACATCCACACACATCCTCACACATCCTCACACATCCACACACATCCTCACACATCCTCACACATCCACACACATCCACACACATCCACACACATCCACACACATCCACACACATCCACACACATCCACACACATCCACACACATCCACACACATCCTCACACATCCTCACACATCCACACACATCCTCACACATCCACACACATCCACACACATCCACACACATCCACACACATCCACACACATCCTCACACATCCTCACACATCCACACACATCCTCACACATCCACACACATCCTCACACATCCACACACATCCTCACACATCCTCACACATCCACACACATCCACACACATCCTCACACATCCACACACATCCACACACATCCACACACATCCACACACATCCTCACACATCCTCACACATCCTCACACATCCTCACACATCCACACACATCCACACACATCCTCACACATCCTCACACATCCTCACACATCCACACACATCCTCACACATCCTCACACATCCTCACACATCCACACACATCCACACACATCCACACACATCCTCACACATCCACACACATCCTCACACATCCACACACATCCTCACACATCCACACACATCCACACACATCCTCACACATCCTCACACATCCACACACATCCTCACACATCCTCACACATCCTCACACATCCACACACATCCACACACATCCACACACATCCTCACACATCCACACACATCCACACACATCCACACACATCCTCACACATACACACACATACACACACATCCTCACACATCCTCACACATCCACACACATCCTCACACATCCACACACATCCTCACACATCCACACACATCCTCACACATCCACACACATCCTCACACATCCACACACATCCACACACATCCTCACACATCCACACACATCCTCACACATCCACACACATCCACACACATCCACACACATCCACACACATCCACACACATCCTCACACATCCACACACATCCTCACACATCCACACACATCCTCACACATCCACACACATCCACACACATCCACACACATCCTCACACATCCACACACATCCACACACATCCACACACATCCTCACACATCCACACACATCCACACACATCCTCACACATCCACACACATCCACACACATCCACACATGCAGAGTTCGGTAGATCTGTCCTGCATGCCGGAGTGCCTTGAGCTTCATCTCTGTATTTGTGTGTTCGCTGTCTTCATTGGTGATTTGTATCTGTATCTGTTGTTATTCCCTGGTTTCCTGGTGACATGTATCTGTGTATCCCATGTCCATTTAAACGTGATGGGCTGCTGTTCGTTTGAGTTTTGTTGAATAGATGTTTTCTGGAGTGCTAGACGGTGGTAACGTTTTCTCTGCCTCCCTTTCTAACCCATTCTAATGAAAGGGGAGTGGTATGAAGTGATGGTACTTACACTCTTACTGTTTTTACAATGCACATGTGTGCACAGTCACGGCGCACTAATCAGCGTCGCCACACACACGCTGCTTTAGTTTCATCTACAGTTACAGGTAAGTTTGTTTTGCTCATCGATAATATTTCACGACTAAATCTGCCGCTGTAACATTGTGCAGTGTTGAGTGTGTACCAGTGAATGCGTGGCGTTATATTGGATCACCGTAATCACCATTTCACCAGGTTAACACAGTTGATGCCTAATCTGAATACGGATTCTTCTGTTTTAACAAGTCGCCTGTTTTCAGATTTAGCCTTATTGTTTTACAACATTATGAAAACTATATTTAAACTCGAATTCCCTGTGCAGTTTTCCTTGTTAAAATAGTTTTAATATATATATGTTTTATGTTTAGAAAGGGGAAGGGTCTCTGCACTAGCTTCAATAAAATGACTATTGTGTAAAAAGTTGATTTTGTCATTGGAACTGGTGAAATAGTTTTGCCTGAGAAGCAGATTTATTTTGCATTTAGATTCAAAAATAGATTTTTTTAAATGACTTGTTCAGATGGAGACACGTACTGGTGTATTGTTCTGTTACTTCTTCCTTTTAGTAATCATTTTATATACCTTAATAAAAAGCAAGGGAATAGTAAATCATAATTTGCACTCGATTTTATTGGTGGAATGTTTTGGGGCATTTTATTTACTTTTTCTGCAGATCTTTGTCATATCGCTGTGCCCATAGATAGTGTGTATGTAGACAGTGATGCAATGCAAATTGAAAAAGTGAAATACACTGGTATTATGGTATATGTAATACCTTGTGCTTCTCTTTGTTCTTGCCACTGTGTATTCTAACAGAATAACACAGCAGAATGATGGAGAGACTTTTCAACATGAATCATTTGCATTTCCTGTGTCCCTCTTGCCAGATGAGAAAGTGATGGCGGACGATGAATTCACGTGTGACCTCTTCCGCTTCCTGCAGCTTCTTTGTGAGGGCCACAACAACGGTGAGTCAAAGCTGGAGCCGAAGCCGGTGTGTTCAAATGAAGCTCCAGCTAGGAGCGCGCTGGTTCATTTATATATCACTGTAAATGATGACATTTCAGTTGTTGAAAACTCCATTTAAAGTGCACCTTTTTTTCTGTTTCCAGATTTCCAGAACTACTTGAGAACTCAGACGGGCAGCACCACTACCATCAACATCATCATCTGCACGGTGGACTACCTGCTGCGACTTCAGGTTCTCTGATCTTTGTCTCACTTTCTCCAGACTGTAGCTACTGTTGTGAACAGCCGCTCTGTTTCGTTGATGGTTGTTTCATCTTATTATCACTGTGATAGTTCCTCAACCAGCACACATACATTTATTTCAGAAAATATGGCCTTTTTATTTGGAATACTAACTCAAGTGAGGTAGACATGGCTTTAATTGTATAAATGTCCTACTGAGACGACATTTTTCAGTCAATTTAATAATACGGTAGAATTTAAAAGTTTTTGTTTTCTTCCTCCTCCTTCCTGTATGCAGGAGTCGATCAGTGACTTTTACTGGTACTACTCAGGAAAAGACATTATTGATGATCCTGGTAAGAGGAATTTCTCCAAAGCAATGACTGTGGCCAAGCAGGTCTTCAACAGCTTGACTGAGTACATCCAGGTAAGAGAGCCCCTGAACACTGTGCCCGTAGGAAAGGAAATGCAGGAAGTCTTTTCTTTCAAAATAAAACTATGAAACTTACTTCCTCTACATCCAGTATAATAACTAAACACAACCCAGTCGAGCTAAAAAAAACAAAGACAAGACACTAGTGAATGAAATGAAACCGTAAAGCTAGAATTTAAACTTCTGTCCATTGAAACTATCCACCCTTTAAAGCCAGGTGTTTGTTTCAGAACATTTACTTTGAAACACAGTACAATGTTAAAATATATCCCCCAACATGATTTCAGCACTGGGATTGCATCTCCATTGCCCACCTTGTTTGTGTGTCTGTCAGGGTCCCTGTACTGGAAACCAGCAGTCTCTGGCCCACAGCAGGCTGTGGGACGCTGTGGTCGGCTTCCTGCACGTCTTTGCTCATCTGATGATGAAACTTGCTCAGGTAACAAACATCCCGACTCATTAACCTTTTTGTAGCCTTCCGATTTGTTCCCCTTTGTATATCATGGATCGCTTCTATAGGGAATCAAGAATAATGTGTTTGTTGTATTTCAGTTGACCAAAAGATGAAAGCAATATTAAATAGAAGTGCACACATTTACAAAGGACATAGTTCAATTCGTTAACTGTCTCTCTCGTGGTTCTTGCAGAGTAAAGTATGTATTTTTTTGATTCTTCTTTTCTTTTTGTTATGTCTGTGATTATTTAGTTTAATTCATTGATTTTTATATCTTCTCTAGCTTTTCCCTTTTTCTCTTTGTCCGATTGTTTCTGCGTCTCTACTCAGCCGTTTTATGTTTACTGTGGTAATCCTGAAGATTTTACTGATGGAACAGCAAATGTGCTTTAAGACTACAAGTCCCAGAATGCCGGGGGGCAGCAAAACTAACTACAGTCATTATAATAACGTTTTTCTAACCAATTGTGAGCAACTGTGATCTGTGTTTGCGCTGCACCAGGCATGACCAAATTTAACAAAATGAGAGTGTGGCCACTTCAAAATAAAAGTCAACTCGTGTTCCGCCAGTTAAATGCATTTAATGTGAAGCTGCAGCTGTAGGAAATGTTCAGTTTGCATGAGCAGTAACTTCACACAGTATTCTTTGTCTGGAAATGTCGCCACAAACACTGAATTACAACTAATGTATAATTTATGTCAACTTACTAAACACTGTTTTCATTTCTCTATAGCCATGTTGTTGTTTTTACATTTACTAGCTATGTTAATTGATTTGAAATAGTCTTTTTTAAATTTTGCTTTTTTTACATGATGTCAAGTTAAGGTGGCAGAAACAATTTGAGGAAAAACAGTTCTCTTTGTGATCCTATATCACACGGTTCATCCACCTCACCTTATTTGCGTGTAGATTCGTGTGGTAGTACTGAGCAGTGATCAGGGTTTGAACGTGTGCTTTGAATAATGTGTGCCTGCGGTCTGTAACTTGTTTGACCTAACAAAGAGCTGCAGTGTTCCCTGCTCAGTCTGTGCTGATTGCTACTGAAGCTGCATTTTTGTATTTGCATATCTTGAATATCTTTCAAATGGTAGGTTATGAGGTTTTTTTTTATTCAAAAGGTAAGGTATCATAACTTTTGGATCAGCACTTTCAGATGAACTCATCTGAGCTCATACATACATTTTCACAAACTCTGTTGAGACTAAAAATGAGCTTTAACACCTGCACTGAATGTGTGTGTCCTACCTGATGTGTTTGTACTGGATGAGAAGCAGCGTCATTTAGAACATGTGGCCTGTCCATGTTCAGACAAAAACAAAGTAAAAATGTTGATGGATAACATTTTTATTTTCACCTGTAACCCTGTTAGATACACCCCGATCCTGGACAACGGAATGGTGTAAGAATGTGTCTCTCTGCCAGCGCCATCTCATTTAGAGATTTTTGTTTTCAACATTTTTATTAAGATCTTATGCTTCATCACATTATTTATTACGCAGCTGAATACCCAAATCATTTCCATTTCCCTCTGTATTATTGTTTAGGTGTTCTAACAAGCCATACATTCAATTACTAGATATTGTCCCTGAATACAGGGGAATGTGAATGGACTGTCCGTGAATAAAGATTGACGAGGTAAATTTAATCGCATTCTTAGATGTTATTCCCTTGTTAAAAGTGGTACACAACAAATTTAACAAATATAATTTATTCATAAAAAAAACCACTGGTTAATTATTCCTTCCTAATTTATGAGACTCATTTCACATTGTTGCCTTAATTAAGCATCTAAATGTTTCGCTTTGCTTCTTTTCATTTCGCTGTATTTCTGCTGTTTTTCTATATTTTGTTCTTTTGTGTCGTAGAGGTATTAAAAGCCACCAATGCGATTTTACAGGTGGCTGATGCTTGCACGTCCCGAAAGCTTTTTTCCTCTAGACCTTCACCAGCCTGACTGCCACTTTAGACTGTCTAAACAATTTAGCAGCTCTTGTTATCTACTGGTGCCGGTCTTCAGGAGCGCTAAGATCAGCGTCTGCAGTTCTGTTCGTCTTCCTCGCTCCAATGCTGCAGCCACTCTTTCAGATAAAGGGGGAAGGCCTTGCTTTTTTCTTCCCTGCTCTCATACCTGCCTGTGTTTCCAATGTGTTTGTTTTGCTGTCCGTCACATCAAGTGTACTATCTGTGATTATAAAAAATGCATGTTCTTTATTTATTAAAAATGCAAACCCAGGATCATTTTTGGAGTAGAGCACACTCTGAGGTAGCTACTCCCCCCGTTTTTTGTCCTTGAAAGATGCACATATCCTCTCAAACTGTAATATATCATCCGTCAATACACATGTTAAGAACATATTTCTCCACTCTTTGTGTTTTGCTTTGTGTTTTTGGTTTTGTTGCAGGACTCCAGTCAAATTGGACTGTTGAAGGAGCTGTTGGATCTGCAGAAGGAGATGGTGGTGATGCTTCTGTCTCTGCTTGAGGGTACGATGTCCGTCCAGTCTAGTGACGTCCTTTCTGTTCCGTTGCATGCTTTCTATACATTTCTCATCTGCTCTCGTCCTTGTTCCACTCCTTGCAGGCAATGTGGTGAACGGCACCATCGCCAGGCAGATGGTTGACATGCTGGTGGAGTCCTCCAGCAACGTGGAGATGATCCTCAAGTTCTTCGACATGTTCCTCAAGCTTAAGGACATAGTGGCGTCCGACGCCTTCCGGGACTACGTGACCGACCCCCGCGGACTAATCTCCAAGAAGGACTTTTCCAAGGCCATGGACAGCCAGAAGCAGTACTCTCCCTCAGAAATCCAGTTCCTCCTCTCCTGCTCGGAGGCCGACGAGAACGAGATGATCAACTTCGAGGAATTCGCCGATCGGTTCCAGGAGCCGGCCAAAGACATCGGCTTCAATATCGCCGTCCTGCTCACGAACCTGTCGGAGCACGTGCCCCACGACACCCGCCTTCAGAACTTCCTGGAGCAGGCCGACAGCGTGATCAACTACTTCCGCCCTTTCCTTGGCCGCATTGAGATCATGGGAGCCAGCAGGAAGATCGAGCGCATCTACTTTGAAATCAGCGAGGCGAACCGCAACCAGTGGGAAATGCCGCAGGTCCGAGAGTCCAAACGGCAGTTCATCTTTGACGTGGTCAACGAGGGCCAGGAGAGCGAGAAGATGGAGATGTTTGTGAACTTCTGCGAGGACACCATCTTTGAGATGAACATCGCCGCGTCGATCTCTGAGCCCGAGGGAGACGGCGCCGAAGAGGAGGACGATGAGGAGGAAGAAGAGGGCGGGGGAGACCAAGTAGAGTCTGCGGAGGGCGATGAAGAGAATGGAGATGAAGCACCTCCAGAGTCCGCCTCAGCCTTTGCGGAGTTCCTGCGGAGCGTGCTTGACTTCTTCAACATGTTCACCTTCCGTAACCTGCGGCGTCGGTACCGCAAGCTCAGAAAAATGACGGTGAAGGAGATGGTGATCGGCTTGGTTACGTTTATCTACACCGTCGTGATGGGTATCCTGATGTTCGTGTACGGCATATGCAAGGGCTTCTTTACACTCATATGGAAGGCGCTGTTCGGCGGAGGCTTAGTGGAGGTCGCCAAGAAGATGACGGTGACGGAGATCCTAGCCAGCATGCCAGATCCCACGCAGGACGAAGTCCACGAGGACCTGCCGCCCGAACCGGGGGCTCGAGAGATCCAAGACGCAGACGGAGGGTCGGACCTCTTGGATGTTGCGGGAGGAGACGAGGAAGAGGAGGATAGCGAGGAGAGAGGGGAAGGTGTACGCCTGCCTGGCTTTAGTGCTCCTGGAGGACTCGGAGACTTTGGTGAGACGACGACTGAGGAGCCTCCGACTCCAGAGGGCACGCCGCTGCTGAAGAGGAAATTGGTGAGGCGTTCTGTCCGTTACTGTTGTTTAACGTGCACGCTCTCCATTAATCCGTTAACTAACCGCAACACAATTATTGAAACAGTTGGAAGGCACAGTGGGAGGACCTGGAGAGGAAGCGCAACCTGTTCAACCTGTTCAACCTGAAGAAGAGGTTCCTCTGGAGGCCGAGAAAGCAGAGTAAGTTGGCTGCCTGCTGAGAATCAACATCCAAACTGAGCTGCTTCTGCTGAAAATGAAGCCAATATTGATTCACTCTCAGCTAAGACCTGCAGCCATGTCAGCTAATTGACAAATTTACAAGTAAATGTACATTTAGAGTTCACACATTTAAGAGCAAATGTGTCTGGTAATTATGAATCATCTTGAATGTAATTCACTTTTTGTACAGAAATGTGTCAAGACATTTTCAGTGTTCGCATGATCACATATCTACAGTACAACAATGTACTAGGGCCACTCTAGGTAAGAAAATATTATTATTATTACAGAGCTGTGGGAGGGGGGCTCATATCCTCAGAAAAAAACCTCCAATATCCAAAATTAAAGTTGTAAATCTATGAGAAAAAAATTGGATATTCTCTGTGATTCATGTGGTTCATTCTGAAGAAAAAAACTCAAATTTACAAGAAGAAAATTGATTATAAGGATTATAAATGCTGGCTATCCTTCATGTTCTTTCTGTTATTTTATGAACACGATGCATGTTTAAACAGTCCAGAGAAAAAAGTGTTTCACCTGATGTGTCTCGTCCAGCACCGAGAATGGAGAGAAGGAGAAGGAGGCCAAGCCTGAACCAGAGGTAAAGGAGGAGGAGCCTGAGGTGAAAGAGGAAAAGACGGTGAAGACGAAGTCGAAGAAGGACAAGAAACCGGACGAGGAGGGCCTCGAGCTGTGGAATGAGCTGGAGGTTCAGAGGATTAAATTCATGGTGAGGAGCTCTCTGTTACAGTACATATTTTAGGAATTTTCTTGTTGGCCACCACATGGGGCTATAGTCTGACATGTTCTGTGACATGTTGGTATTTTTAAGTAATGAAGTGAGGTAGAAATGGAGACTGAGATGTTGATTTCATTTGGGTTGGACTCTGTACCGTTGTTTTCTTCACAGAACTACCTTTCTCGCAACTTCTACAACTTTCGGTTCTTGGCCCTGTTTATCTCCTTCGCTCTCAATTTCATCCTGCTCTTCTACAAGGTCTGTGCATCTGTACCTAACGTTAGACGACACACGGAATCAACTCACCCCCCAAATAAATCTCCATAAAGCACACTGAGGAATGTGTTACAATAAAGTGACATCAACTCTTTTGTCCAGGATCAGATGGTTTTCTCTTAATCACCATATAGCTGCTGAACGTTCCATACCAACAACATAGAGAAACACATAACCACTGACATCGTGTGACTCCATCACACTGCTAGCATCTTTTTTGCAGCTGTTAGGAGGACATTCAGGAGCAATGATACAGTTGAGGCACACGGCATCACACACTATTCTGCAAAAAAGAGATGGCTCATGCACATGTTTTTAAAGAGTTTATTAAGGAACTCTTCTGTTGGGATCGGCTCAATGTTCAAATTTGAGGTGGATCTACTGATGATTGGGTAAATAAATTATTTTCTTTATTTGTGTAAATCAATATGTATATATATATATATATATATATATTTATAATTATGTGTTTATTATTTGTCATTTCCAATGCATATCCTTATCTCAATAAAAAATGTGACCACAAAAAATGGCCACCAGGAGGTAGTTTTTAACGTATGACTAAATTTGCAAGTTATTTGAAATGTTTTTTTCATTACCACCTTACTGTATTAAAAAGTAATGTTTGCAATGTGCCCTTGACATTTTTTTTTTGCCGTCATGCTGCACAAATAAACTAACAATTAAAAGACTCATTCTGTGTCTGACCGGTCCAGGTGTCTGAAAGTCCTCCAGGCATGGGGGCACCGGAACCGTTGGACGGTTCTGGTATGTTTGAGGGCTCTGGCCTGTTTGAAGGCTCCGGTGCTGAGGAGGATGGGTCCGGATTAGATGATGGGGGAGGAGAAGATGACGAAGAGGAGAGTCCCTTGTACTACTTCTTGGAAGAGAGCACAGGCTACATGGAGCCAGCCATGGCTTTCTTCGGTATCGTCCACACCATCCTCTCCTTCCTCTGCATCATCGGCTACAACTGCCTCAAGGTACGCGGTGTTTGCACCACAAAACAAAACACGTGGGGGTTTCTTTTGTGTCGGAATGTGGGTTTCAAGCAACGTGTCTTCTTCTCCCTCTTTACCCTTCAGGTCCCTCTGGTTATCTTCAAGAGAGAGAAGGAGCTGGCCAGGAAGTTAGAGTTTGATGGTGTCTATGTCACTGAGCAGCCTGAGGACGACGACATCAAGGGCCAGTGGGACAGACTGGTGCTCAACACTCCGTAAGAGCCCTGTTACATCATCAGACGTAGGCCCAACCCTACTGATTCATTCCAGCCCAAACCCGACGTTTCAGCATCAAACTCTCTCTCCTAAGATATTCAGGACAATAGACCTGTTAACACTTGTTTAATGAAACTCACTCACCACTTTTTTCTGTGAAGACATGATGACAAAAGCCAATGTTCTCCACGTTTTCACAAACCTGCTAAAGAAATGAAAACAGAACCTGAACAACTGGTGATTGTTGACAGTTCATTATATATTAAAAGATGGCTGAGGCAATTCATGTTCGAAACATTTTAGTGATATTTGTTGAAATTCTCTGTAGATCCAGACAGCAACTGACAACTCAAATGCTCTGACAAAATACGATATAAAATATCCTGTAGCTGTGACGGTCAGAGGCCTGAAATAAGCCCGTCCAATCATTTAGAACTGCCTGTCTGCCAAACATTTCGTTTTTCTCAACAATATTTGGTTGTCAGCTGCTCCTAGATGGGAGTGCTAACAATAGCCTACATTTGTTTCCGTTCATTGTTGCGTGTTTTCATAAATGTGAGACATGAGGTAGTTGGACACGCTAACAACACGCTAAGCTCCTCCCGCCCAACGCCCCCTCGTCCTCCTGCAGCAGTCAGGCTGTGTGCGTTCGTGTGTTTGGGGGAGTGGCTTCAAAGGGAGGCCTGTAGGGAGGCGCTGGGCTTTTCTCAGTTGGATACTTTCAAAATCTAGGTTTGTCTTGGTTTAATTCTGGTTTCTCCAGAGTTGCTTACTCCACCTTTAACTCTTAATATTGTTCTTTAGGGGTATCACAGATTTTACACGATTGTTATTGTTAGTTCAAATAAGCCTGAAAGGAATGACAACAGAATTAAAATAAAATAAAAAATTTGAAACCTGACTAAAAATAGCATCTTACTATATAGATAAAGCATGTTAGTTTACATGTTAGCAGCACGATAGCATGTGAAGGTAAGTACTCAATGTATAATAATATCAGATTAAAATATTCTCCTGTATATCACACACACACACACACACACACACACACACACACACACACACACACACACACTTATGTCGATTGTTGTACTGACGATGATGATGGAGCCTGGGCGGTTGATGTTGCAGGCTAGTCGCGCTCTGGTGAGGTTGCAGACTTCTAATATATGGTAAATGCTTTTTCTTTCTCAATGCAGATCCTTCCCGAACAATTACTGGGACAACTTTGTGAAAAGAAAGGTGAGTTTGTTTCCCCTGACAGCTTTGATTTGAAATGTCAGGGATATTTTCTTGCAGTGAAATGACACCGGTGTGTGTGTGACACCCAGGTGCTGGATAAATACGGTGACATCTACGGCAGAGAGAGGATTGCGGAGCTGCTCGGTATGGACTTGGCTTCTCTGGACGTCAGCGCCATGACTCATGAAAAGAAGCATGAACCAGACACCTCAATGTTCAGCTGGTATGTGCTGTCCACTCTCCACATGAACCATTCAGCGTTTAAAGAGCATGCTATCAGAGAACAAACCTGTCCTCCTCTCCCTAGGATGACCGCCATTGACATCAAGTACCAGATCTGGAAGTTCGGTGTTATTTTCACTGACAATGTGAGTTAAGGAAGCAGTTCATGGTTTGATTTGGACAATGAGAGCTTGAGTGTGACTGACAGCCCTCTCTCATGTATTTAGACCTTCCTCTACCTGGTCTGGTACACGTTGATGTCTCTGCTCGGACACTACAACAACTTCTTCTTTGCCTGTCATCTTCTGGACATCGCCATGGGTGTCAAAACCCTGCGCACCATCCTGTCCTCTGTTACTCACAACGGCAAACAGGTCTGCACACTTCCACTCGAATGATGCATCACGAGGCTCTCTGCACACCGCACACTAATGTCCCATAAACCTGTCCCTCGCAGCTGATGATGACGGTGGGGCTGCTGGCCGTGGTGGTGTACCTGTACACCGTGGTGGCCTTCAACTTCTTCCGCAAGTTCTACAACATGAGTGAGGACGAGGACGAACCGGACATGAAGTGTGACGACATGATGACTGTGAGTGGCGGGGCAGAGAGATGGATGAAGGGCCGTGGGACCGGGTGTTTCCTTTACTTTGTGTTGTGAAACATGATTTCCGCCGCTCTCTCCCGCAGTGTTACCTGTTCCACATGTACGTTGGCGTGCGCGCTGGTGGTGGAATAGGAGATGAAATTGAGGACCCGGCCGGTGACGAGTACGAGCTCTACCGGGTGGTCTTTGACATCACCTTCTTCTTCTTCGTCATTGTCATCTTGCTGGCTATCATCCAGGGTATGTTTTTACGAGGGGTGAATTCTCCCAAAGTGCTCTTTGTTGTTTGGGGGTCATTTAACAGGATGTGAAGAGCTTTTGTTGTGGAATATTTCTATGAATAGTCGGGAGAAGAGTGTTAAAGTGTTAACAAATCAATGTCAAATGAAACAGAGTCTGGATGAACGATCAAAGTTGTAATAGTCAATTTATTTGCTTGCAAGCAAAGAGAACACAGTCTCACAGACACATCACCGTCATCTGCGAGAGGTGCTCTGACAACATAGTCAAATGCGTGGACATTTATCCTCAGTTGTTATCTTGGTTCGCAAACAAGAATAAACAAGAAGAAGGAAACCAGTCAAGGCAGATGTTTTTCTTTGAAGCACAGTGTCCTGTCTTTACGATACCCTGAAGGCACTTTATGGCCGGTTTACGAATCCCTTTGTTATCAGTTTGTCCCACAATATTTATGGAGACATCAGATGCTTCCTTTGATGTCACTGTTAACTGGTCAAAGAGTTAAGTCACAGTATTGCAGAGACGGAATAAACCGGTGAACCATCACCCATCATAATTACCTAAAGAGGGTCATGCTTTGAAGACAAATAATGCACAGGAAAACAGATACCAAGATAACAGATCACAAGACCCCTGGATCCGAAATTTACGAGACTCATTTAGAAGACACAAGGTTTAGTGCCTGCTCTTCTAAAACTCACATTTCTTAACCCTAAAACAGTAGACTGACATATTTTCCCATAACACTTTCGACATACCGGTATGTGCCTGCCTGTGGTTGTGTGCGCTGAGGCAGAGAGAGCAGAGGAGGGATGGGTTGTGGATTCCACCAGTGTTCCCCTGGATTGTCTCAAACTAAAACTTGTTTCAATAGAATCATTTGAAAGTGCTATAATCACAGAATTAAACACATAACAGCTTCAAAAGAATACTACACTCCCAAAATGACATCATTACATATGATTACATATCATTACGTGTATACTCACTCCGTGTTGCCTTCATTTTGTTTCACATTCCTCCACGGTGAACAGAGATTTCAAAAAATGGAGAAAAGTCCAGATGAATTGAAGTAAATGGGGGCTGCAGTTAACAACTGCAAAACTATCTCAAAAGATCAGTTTACAAACTCAAACAACTGTTGCAGTGTAATGCAAGTCTCAGGACAACCCAGAAGTGATGTAAATAGTAAGGGTTAAGTGAAGATGTGTGTGTAGGAGTGAGCAAACAACTGGATACATGAGTTGCATCCAGAGCTACCGCAGACAGATGTCTGTGTTTTCCCATGTGATGTGAGGAAAGTCTCCTGACTGAGTGAACAGGGGCAGAGATTTTGAATAATTGGAAAATCTAAGGAATAAGAGAAGACATTTCAGGAAAAAAATGTTTTGTGACCTGAAGTTCGCCATCTCCAATTCTAAATCTGATGAAAACATCCGTCCAAAAGCTCAGACACTGACCTGTGTAGACATGGTAACTGTGTTGAGAAGACCTCTGATCTTCAGACTCATGAGAAGTGCTGTGTGTGTCTCTCAGGTTTGATCATCGATGCCTTTGGAGAGCTGAGAGACCAGCAGGAGCAGGTCAGAGAGGACATGGAGGTAAGATGATGACTCTCAGGGGGATTTAACGCCTCACGTCACTGATTCTCCTTCAGTTACAAGGCGAGAGCGTGTTTCACCTCAACTGTCCCGTCTCCCTCCAGACTAAGTGCTTCATCTGTGGAATTGGAAGCGACTACTTTGACACGACGCCGCACGGCTTCGAGACGCACACCTTAGAAGAACATAACTTGGCCAACTACATGTGAGTTACCTGGCAGAGTGCAGATGTGACCCTCCTTTTAAATACAGTATGTTTCCACTCATTTACTGTTTACTTCCAGAGTTCCAGATGTCCTCTAAACCCCCTGAGGGTTTGATCATTTCAGAAACAGGCATCAAACGAGTATTGAACCTTTATTATTAAAACATAGCAGCATATGACGTGACTTGACAAGAAAGAAACGGTGTGACAGACATCTGCAGTGTTGATGTTCTTGTCCAGTGGGAAATAGGCTTTAGTCTTCTAACACACACTAACATCTGGCCTTGTCTTCACTCAGTATTCATTTCCGGGACGAATGACACCCGGGGGACACGCACTCGTTTATTCCCCTTTTCCGGGGCATGCTCGTCTACTGACGATGCGACATGCGACAAGAGAATATATGACGACATATATCTGATCAACAGGGACTGAGGCAATTTCAATAGTTTATTGACGTACAAAGCCACCAGACTCCAGTCAGAAAAACAGTCATTTTAACTCACTGATCATGGAAATATACAAACAAACAAACTTGACAGAAACGAAATAAAACTCATCAAAACAGTGTTTTTTTTTGTCTTTCCACCGTTCCAACAATCTCTGGTTTCAGAGTTTGAAAGAGACTGAATAAGTGACAGATATAAAACGAAGTATTCATGACGTCAATCACGACACACCAGGAAAAGAAAAGAGGCGTGCTCGTCTACTGACGATGGCAAAGGAGTCTATCGCCTGTTTTTACTGCACTTTTACTGTTTAAAATGTATTATGTTTGATTTGTTTTCTCTATTTCACCTTCAGGTTCTTCCTGATGTATCTCATCAATAAGGATGAAACAGAACACACGGGACAGGTCAGTAAACAGACACGCATACGGTCGGTTGGTGTACATCGGTTTTTGTTCATGAAATCATTCTTTCTTTTTCTTTTTTCTTTTTCTCCACCTCTGTGTATCAGGAGTCCTACGTGTGGAAGCTGTACCAGGAGCGATGCTGGGACTTCTTCCCTGCTGGAGACTGCTTCAGGAAGCAGTACGAGGATCAGCTCCAATAACGTCCTGCATCCTTAATGTCTGAGGGAGAAGGAGAGGAGAGGAGAGGAGGGAGGAAAGATTACAAATGTAGACTCTGAACACGTCTATTTTCTTAGTTTCTCCTATCTTGAAGCTATGCACACTTTGACTGCACTGCTGTACCACCCGCAGCACGATGACGACGAGAGAGGTTTGAGGGAAGCAGAAGAATAATATCATGAGGCATAAACAGACAGGGGCCTTTTGACTGCGCTATGAAAACACTACATGGCCTTTTTGGTGTGAAATATACATAGACTGCCTTTGCGTATCAGTGCATTTATACAAAATGGGCTCTTTCAGTCGCTACTGCTGTAAACGTGTTAGTGCCTATAGCAATCTCACTGCTTTTTAGCTTCAACACTTTTATTTGAGATGAGAGTGGATATGTTTTATTGATATTGTTTGTACGGTTGGGAGTTGTTGGTGTTTTTGTATATGGCTGTTGCCATTTGATATTTCATTTCTAAATGTCTGGAGTTTCAATGAGCGCGAGCGTTTTGAAAGAAAAATAATTCAGCTGCTCACCGTCGTCTCCGAGATCCTCGAGGGAGCGCTGAATGTTTTCGGCCCGTCTCGCTTCCCTTTCTTCTTTTCTCTCCCTCTCTCGAAAGAAAACCAGTCTACACACAGGCCATCGTGAATGATCATAAAGTGTCCTCTGCGTACGCGACACATACCGGTGTGAATCGGCTGTATGGACAAACCCAGTTTGCGCTCTGAAGTCTTACAATGCGTCCCTGGACGCATGTGGTCCCCTCGCTCCGCTGGTGTCTCTGCGCCATGTAAGGCAGCGGTGATGTGCACACGTGCAGTAGAGCAGGATGATGCCACGGGTATTTATTTCTTCTTTATATGCAGATCAGATCTTCTGAAGACGACCGTTTTAGCCCGTCTGTATTTCTGGCCGACAGTCTGTTTCATGACACTTTATGCACAAATAGTTTTTGTCTGTGCATTGAAATAACTGGTGAATGTATTTAATGCGTACATCTTGGCCACAGTGGCATGTGTATAACGGAGTAACGTCTGGGCTGCTTAGAGGCCTTTTGATGAACAGACATATTTTACATAAATACATATATTTATTTTTCTTTAGGGCTTTGAGGAATTTGAGCGATCGTCGGACTTGAACACGTCGCGTGTCCCTGTTTGTGAAACCCCCACAGCGGTGGAGAGACTCGTTCTCACACTGAAGTTAATGCCCAGTTTGCAGTCAGAAGAGCACATTCTTGTTTTTGCTCGTTAGGTTTTTACGATAGATCGGTTCTTTTTCTCCGAGTCACGTGCGCTGCGTGGCTCTCAGACAGTCCCGTCTCACTCATCCTTCGACGGATCACATGCAAACTCTCCGTCTCGCATCGAATGTCTCGACTCACTGTCAGAGGCAGAGCAGTGTTTTGCTTGCCGATGACTCTGAAGTGTGTTGCCGCTGTGGTCCACGCGGAGGCGCCGGACTGGAGATCTCGACTGTCCACCTGACTGAGTGTCCTCTGACTGAACCCTGTGTTTCAATACAGAATAAACAGATTATTTTAAGGACAACTGGGACATGTGTCCTCATTTACATGTGAAGCTCACTGTGTGTGTGTGTGTGTGTGTGTGTCTGTACGCATGCGTCCCTGAGGCGTATTGTAAATGTTGTGGTAGGAACAGCAACAGACATTTGCATATTACATAACTTGCACGTAAAAACGGTCTGTAAGCGTCTGACAATGTTCAGGTTCTCTTCTTTAATTGTTCCATGGTGGTTTATTTCTGACACATTTTTCCCTTAATATGTCTTCTTTCAAATGCATTTACAGTAAAACAATAATATTTTGTGGTTTAAGTCAAATTACCTTTGGATTTAATTCCCCATAATATCCTCTATAAATAAGAAAATGTGGTTACACTTTGTATGACGCCACGTCTACATGCATTAAAAACATATTTATGATGCGGTATCTTCTTATAGCACTGCATAATTAATAGCACTCCTAAATATTGACAGTGGTTTATAACAATCATAAACACATTATAAAGCATTTTATAATGACTAAGGTCAAGTATCAAAATATAGTGTTTTATTATTCCTATAGAACTAATACATTATAATGTATTATATATTATATTTAAGTCAGTACAATGACATTAAATCTATGAAAAACACGCAAAACTTATCTGATTTTAACTTTACTTAAAGCAAGTAATGACCATTTAGAGTAACTTATAATTGGATTATAACAGTGATTATAATGTATTGTAAAAAAGTAAAATGTACGACAACCATGGGACTTCAAATGATCTACGTATTTACAAAAAACATCATGGAATCACACTTGACCTTGAGTCACCATACAATGCTTTATAATATGTTCCTGTAAAGCATTATGAGTGTTAACGAGTGCTTACAATCCATTATAGTCTGTTTATAGAACTGTACCCTATGAATATGTGTATAATGCATTATAGACGTGGCCGCATAGTGACTGAAGAATGTTCTTTGGCGGTATGATTCCGTTATAAAAGTTATGATATCTTCAGCTGGTTATTGGGTCTTTACAGCACTGACCGTGACACTATGTCATGATGAAGACGCCTGCTGTGGCACTCGAAAGTGAGCGAAGTGAATCAAATGTCCCCCATTAGAAGCCTGCTTGGCAGTGTCATGGCAGCTTAGGCAACATTTTTATCTCAATCAAATATCAGAAGTGGATTGTTACGGCTTAAGCCCTTCAGGAAACACCCATGCAGCACTGACGCAGCCTTTGTCCCCTGACAGATTGTGTGTCTGTGGGTATGTGAACGTGAATGTTTACTCTGTAGCATTTGTTGAAGTAACCTCTTGCCTCCATGAAGTATGCATATAAAGTTAGTGTATGCTGGCAGACATGAGTTATTGTGTTTCTGTTTGCCTTATAGGCAGGCTGGGTTAGATATGTTATGAATCATAGACAGACCCTCCTTCAATTCTATCTGGTTTCTCAATGAATGTGCTGAGATCATATTCTACACAGATATACAATTCAGAAAATTCAACATTTGTTGTCTTTTCCACCACCAAAGAGAAGTAAACGAACAGATGTAGCTTAAAGATTGTATCATGTCAGAATGGTTTACTGTGTTCGATTAAGGAAGTGTTCTAAAGCAGTAACTATGAATGAAGAAATAATGTAAAAGCAGCGGTGGAAAGTAAAGAAAGTAAAGTACATGTTCAGTACACATTTGAGGCACTTTACTTGAGTACTTCTATTTCATGCTTATCACTTCTACTCCATTGATATTGCGAGGGATGGTTTTTATTCCACTACACGTATTTGACAGCTTTAAGTACGAGTTACTGCACAGATTAAGAGTTTTCAAAACAAACCGACAGTGAGTTTATGAATTATGAGCTTTCGGAGATTAAACTCCCCATAAAATAGCTCAAATCATCTCCATCTGGACCAGTCTCAACAGCAAAATGCTTAATCATACATTGGTAATAGAATTCCAATTATAGTGTGACACTCTGAGAGGTCAGTTTCTGTCTTATGACTACTTTTGAAAATACTTTTACTCAAGTGTTTTCAATGTACAACTTTTACTTGTAATGTGGTATTTATATGTTGTTACTTTGACTTAAAGCATCCGAGTACTTCCTCTCCTCGTTGCTTCATGAGCCGCTCCAGTCTATTGTTGCACCGTGCCACTCCTCTGCTGGGTCAGCAGTTAACGTGCATCTCGTGCCTCCAAAGTCAACACGGTGATGCGGGCACTGGGTTCGGTCCGCTGCTCTGCCCCTCCCTCATCCCTGGTATAAAACTGGGCCTCCATCAGAGACCACTTCCTGACAAAACCCTCCCGGTTCCGTCTCACGCCGCTGCTGTCATGTCGTTTGTTGCTCCTCCTGGCTATCAGCCAATCTACGGCCCTGTGAGTATCTGCTGCTGGGCACTGCATTGCACTCATGCACAGGGGTTACATTCTGCTACAGAATTATGTTGCACTCTGGACAACAATATGACCTAAAACTGACACAGATTGAATATTTTTTGTGCATATACCCCAGATGAAAATATCTGTATTTCAGATGTCTCATTTCTGATGTGTTTGTCCACATTAATGAAAGTATCAAGATTTCAGAATTGTGTGGGCTTCTTGGTTGATTATAATTCTGGATAGTCGTCATTGGATGCTGTAGATATTCATCGTTTTCATTTCCATTATAGGATTCAGTGAATTTATTAGGAATAATAATAATATCTTTATTTATATAGCACCTTTAAAAACAGAGTTTACAAAGTGCTTTGACAGACAAAGCAGCAAAAGCAAGGCAATAATAACAACAACAGAAAACTCAGTGAGACATTCGATACGATAGAAATAAACTAGGAAATAAAGAAAAGACAATTTATTTAGTAAAGTCAACAAATGAAAATAAAACGGAAAAGCGACGACATCACATAAAAGCCAGTCTGTAAAAATGTGTTTTGAGAAGTGATTTAAAAATAGTACTTGAGTAAATACTTCTTCCCACCGCTGCCTCCAAGGGTAGTAAACAGTGAATCTAAATAACATCCTCCAGATCCTCACTCTGTGAATCTGTTTACTGTGTAATCATGTGGAGCTGTGTGGTGAGCTTTGTGGTGAGTGTGGATGGATGAACATTGTTTGTGCACCGTACAGACAATTCCCTATCTGGGGCCCATTTATGGAGGCCTGAGGGAAGGAGTGTCCATCTACATCCAGGGGTCCATTCCTGAGGACATTACAAGGTGAGTATATATATATATATATACATATACAGTGTATATATATATATACACTGTATATACTGCTGTACAAGAGCTTAGAGTCACCTGCTGTATTGATGTTTTTCTTCTTTCCGTTAATAATATCTATTTCCTGTTCAGAAAAGCGTAAGTGGACCTCAATCATGATTGAACCACAACGGTGAATTTGGCCTCTAATTACTTTGGGGAAGAAGTTTAAACTTAGATGTGTCCGTCCATAGTATGTTCAGCCGACATTCACATAGTATTAGCAACACACCTGTTCATATTCCAGCGTTTTAAAGCTGCATTATGTTGAAACCATCGACACAGAAACAGGAAGTGGTTCCTGTTTAAACCTGCTCACATTTCGATGCTGAGCTTCCAGTTTCTTTCACCAAAGACTGCTGAGTTCCTTTGTTCTTATTCAACTGTTGCTCGGAGAGATCTTTGTCTCTTTCTGTCCTTCCAGCTGTTGTGTTCTCCATGTACAAAACAAACCCTTCATACAAAATAGCACAACATCTATTTGTAAAGATGACTTTCTACAACCTAAAAGCATAAAAGACCATCGAGACGTCTGACTGAAACGAGTCAAGGCGATCACAGACCTCTGAACGGTATATTTGTCTCAAAATAGTTCCACAAGAAGGATCATGTTAACACAACTTGTGTGAGCTGTTAGCAATGGGACTTTTATTACATTTCTAGCCAGAATCGTTTGACTCTGGGAACACCTTGTGTAAGCTCAAATCTGGGTGGAGCAGGTTTCTTTGTATTGTTGGATATCAGAACACACGGCTCCATTTTTATCAGCCAACCCTCCCCTTAGCAAAACACGGAGGTACTTTTACAGGCCATTACCGGCCAAAGTAAACACTGCACATACCTCTCATTATCCTTACATCTCTAACTCTTTTACAACATCCTCAGTTATTGTTTTTTACAATTGGCCCCACCTGCGCTGTTTGCTTTCCTTTGCTTTACCCATAACCTGCTGTAACTTGTGGCAGGTTCTTTCTCAACCTGCTCTGCGATGAGTCCGAGTCCAGCGACATCGCCCTCCACTTCAACCCTCGCTTTGACGGCTGGGACAAGGTGGTCTTCAACTCCTGTCAGGAGGGGTCCTGGGGGTCTGAGGACAAGATCCACGACATGCCCTTCTCCAAGGGCCAGGGCTTTGAAATGGTCATCATGGCCACTTCTCAGGGCTACCAGGTGAGACCAACCAGAGGGCCACGCATACCTGCGAACAATATTCTATCAACGTGTACACAATATTTCATCATTGGAACATATGACACACACTCTGCCTAACATTTGACGTGATCCCGTTGCAGATCAAAGTCAACGGGAATGACTTCTACACCTTCGAACACCGCCTCCCTCTGGAGAGAGTCCGTGCGATGCAGATCGCTGGAGACGTTTACATCCAGACGATCAACATCATCGGAGTGAGGCTCACTGACCCCGAAGCTGTCAGCTCCATGCTTTGGGCTTTGCTAAGGGCAAAAATATTCAGCAGCATCATAGATCATGCTTTCTAAATGCCTTCTGCTTCTGCTCGAGCTGAATAGAGTGCATGTTGCTGAGGGTTGTCATCTGTTTAGTCTTACACGTCTATTTGGTGTTTTTAGGGAGGAATGGGAGGAGGAATGGGAGGAGGAATGGGAGTAAGTATGCATATTTTAAAAATAACAAGGAAGTTCAACACAGCATTGTACAGGATTTCAAACGGTCACTTCTTTTCAACAGGGAGGATATCCAGGAGGTAGCATGGGGGTATGTTGTTTTGGTATTTAAGTGCAGTTTCCATTAAATGTTGCTTAAAATATAAAATACAGTGAAATACAGTGAACATATTTACTGTAAGCCTGCTCCTTCTAAATGATACCTAGGGAGGATACCCAGGAGGAATGGGAGGAGGCATGGAAGTAAGTATACTTAGGATGACTATCAAAATTCAATAAACTGCATCATTAAACAGTATTTAACATGTTCACCCCTTTTTAACGGGGAGGACATCCAG
The DNA here is from genome assembly GCF_949748355.1 of Melanostigma gelatinosum. Taxonomy (NCBI): domain Eukaryota; kingdom Metazoa; phylum Chordata; class Actinopteri; order Perciformes; family Zoarcidae; genus Melanostigma; species Melanostigma gelatinosum. Next base: position 21,432,176 of record NC_136640.1, read on the forward strand.
GAGGTGGCATGGGGGTGAATGAAGTCTTCTGTGTATTTTTTATTAATTAAAAAAAAAAAAACGCCGACCAAGGTCGAGCTACTTCACAATAAATGACAAAATCATATATGAAGTCTTTCTTTATAAAAGATTGTGCTTCTTCACAGGGTGGATATCCAGGAGGCATGGGAGGTGGTATGGAGGTATGAAATGGTCCTTTTGTGTTTTTCACACCTTTTCTAAACTTAACGAAGCCAAGCTAATTCGTTTGCATGTAAATAACAGTGTGTATTCAGTGTTTGTATGCAAATAGCTTTATTTTTTCTCCTGTCAGGGAGGATTCCCAGGATCAAGCCTGCCGGTGAGAACACTGCATGACTGCACCTTCATAAAGCCCTCAGTGTGTGAGACTGTCTGCTAATCCAATATCAATCTGTTGTTGTGATTGTAGGGGATGGGCGGGCAGCCGGTCTACAACCCTGTAAGTAAAATGTCTTCCCTTCTTTTGCTTTGGATTTTTATTTCATGTTTTTTTTCCATTTTCCATTTGTATTTAGTGTTTTTGTTCGAACCCCAGGAAGAGTCATTTCTACCTTGACAGTAATGGGGATTCTGGGTAAACAAATAGATGAATTACACATCACTGTTCTCATCGTCCACTTCTATTTCTCAAGATTTTTTATTTGCTCAGTCCTCACTTTGTATTAAGAGTTTTTTTTAAATTTAGAGTTGATTCAGACCATCTAGTGGTCACAAAGAGGAACTGCAACACATTCAATTTGATCCCCAAAAAAGAAAAAAACAAACAATTAAAATATGACAGCTGGTTAACACCTGTGGTGAAGGTGCAGGGTCATATGAGCGATGATGTAATCTACCTCTTCTAGTGATAGGAAGCTTCTCACTCAGGCCTCCATGACACTAATTACAAGTTACCACTGGTGCTGGCAAGCTTTTCAAATCTAAATCTGCTTTGTTGGCGAAATCATAGTTTAAAAAAGTAACAGTCAAATGAACACTGATTATGTTAGCCTAGTTATCAATGCTACCAAACTCTACACCTATACTTAAAAATGGAGGGGACACGATCTTTGTTTTTTCATTTAACTGTTATAACTACATTTAACTGTGTTGTGTTTACAGCCGGTGCCCTACTCCAACATGATCCCAGGAGGGATGTACCCGAAGAGGACCATCATCATCAGAGGCATGCTGCCCTATGGAGCAGACAGGTGTGTGTGTGTGTGTGTGTGAGTGTATACATACACCGCCATCACTATAGTGTGAATGCTGCTAACAGACCCGGATTACACTCCATTGTGTGTGTTGCAGAATTAGCATCAACTTCGTGGTGAGCAGATCTCGGGACATCGCCTTCCACATCAACCCCAGGGTGAGGGAGGGCGTCGTGGTGAGGAACAGCATGATCGGAGGTAACTGGGGCCAGGAGGACAGAGAGCTCAGCGTGAGCCCCTTCGCTGAGGGACAGTACTTCGACGTGAGTATTGTCTGTCCTTCATGTGTGTCTTAAATCATTCCGACTCGGCCGTGTCTTGACGTCCCTAACGTCACTGTCCTCGTGCCTCAGATGTCCATCCGCTGCGGGAACCAGAGGTTCAAGGTGTTCGTGAACGGGCAGCACCTGTTCAACTTCTCCCACCGCCTGCAGTCCTTCACAGAGATCGACCAGCTGGAGATAGAAGGAGACCTGCAGATCTCCTACATCCACTTCTGAGACCACACACACACACACACACACACACACACACACACACGCACACACACACTCCTGTAGGAACTACACATTCTGTACATTACTCAGCTATTTTTCAGCTGTGGGATGATCTTTCAAAAGGATGTGTCAGCCTGCTGTTTGATCATGAATATTAATTATTGACCTCATCATCAGCTGTATTGAATCAATAAACATGAACGAACACGTGATGCGGATGAGATTAACATTGGCTCCATCGAAGCTCGGGGAGAGAGCTCATTCACGATGAACACGTTTATTTCTTATACAAAATACTGCGGGTACTGTATAAAACTTTTGTTTACAAATCAGCGATAGTATGAAGGCAGTTATAGTACAGTCGTCTCCCAATGCAACACACACATCGACTGGAATGCAAAATACTGGCTCTCTGAAAGGCACTGAAGGTAAAGTTGTGACATTCTGAGGTTTAAGGCTGAACTGAACAGGGAGTTGCTTGGAGGATCATTTTTTTATTTTTGTCCAAAAGAAGCAACAATGTTTCAAACACACTGGCTGGTGCGACACAGTATCTGCATTCAAAATTGGTCAAAATGTTTATGCAGCACCACAATCGGTGCGGGACGATGATCATACGATAACACAGTACCAAATGTACAGCACGAAATGTAATCTCAACAAAGAATTTCATTAATACTATATCACTGTAAACTGGTTCATAAACTCTATATATATATACATATATATAGAGTGTATATATAAGTACCTTTTGATGTATACAGCTGAGAAACACAGCGCCTTATTTGGAACAAATGATCTCCCAAAAATGTGTGTTGGACTATATTCCATTCCAATGACAAAATGATGAACTAAAGCAAAGATATATATATATATATATATATATATATATATATATACAGTATATATATAAAAATAAGTGCATGCATGATGCAAAGTTGCAGCTTGTGAACCTCAAAGCAGATCACACTCGCTGCTGCTTTCTGTCTCCTCCTCGACTCTGCTGGTGCCAGACTTCTATTTACTAAATGCTAAACCTCGAGACAGAAAAACAGCCCAGAATAAGAGAGAGTGGCAGGAGGCCGACAGGAGGCGAGGTGCATCGCGTTCCCCGGCCTTTCGTTCCCTTACTGGACGCCCTGCGACGCTTTGTTCGGCTTTTATTCTCTGCCTTTATGAATATGCAAGTTGTTCCCTGCGAGGCGTCTGCAGGACTGAACAGAAAGCATTTATGACATAAAATGAAAAAAATGCATAAAAAATATATATACAAATTACAAACATACAATGATATATATAAAAAAAACATTAGTGCAAAGTTGTAGAAATACAAAAATCAGCATTAAAAAAATAATAATTACAAAATGTGTAATAACACTGTGCTTGAGCCAAAAGCAAAGGCGAGGAGCTTATCCTGCCGTTTGCCCTGGGTTACTCCACCACGTCTGTACCGTCCATCAGTCCATCCTCCTGCCTCTGATTGTTCGTACCCTCTTTGTTGGACCAGGACCACGTCAGGTTCCTGAGTTATGACAAAAGCAGTGAAGACCGGTTGAATCAGGACTTTCACAGGCGTCTCTCCTGCTCGGGACGAAAGCCTTGTGTGACCTGTAAACGTCTCGTTGTGCTTCATGTGCAACTAGCAGTACGACCCAGAGCGCTACGCTAGGCTATCATACAAACGACTGTGGATGGTAGACTCCTCATTCAAAACTGCTTCAAATGAAAAAGTCCCAAAAGCCTGCAGTGGAATATTATCTTTGTACATTTTGGTCTCTTAATTGTTTTGTTATTACTTATTTAAAAAAATATAATTTCATTCATATTCTGTTGCTGCTGTAGGGAAAAAGTCTTCTAACTTCAGGTTTGGTGAACTTCAGTTGAAGGATTCCTGTCGTTAAACTCTTCTTACTGTCGTATATAACCGTAGAGCAGCCAGTGGTCTTCATCAGATGATGACACCGTCAGTGAAAGAGACTCTGCGGCTTCTTCCTGTCTTTTCCTGCCATTTCTTTTGCTTTTGAGTTGCACAGAAGCAGGGGCTCGGATGGGTGAGGGTTCTCCGTCAAAGGAACGCTTTCCTCGGCCGGTGCGAGTCGTCCGCGTTGGCGTTCAGGCCTCTGAGTGTGTTTGGTTGTGGGTTCAGCCTGGCAGTGTCTGAGCTGGGTTCACAGAGACTTGTTGTAGCTTAATCACATGGAGGAGATCGACCTGCTGTATACAAGTAGCTGTGCAGATCCGGTCTTTTATTGCTATAGCGACTGGGAATGCGTTTCTCTGATTGTGCTGCAGTGTTCGTGGGCAACAATATGTACAATATGTAAAAGAGAGAGGAAATAATTCCTTCACTTCCTCGGAATGCCTTCGGCTGTGTGTGCATTTGTGCAAAAATCGGTATGTCGGGGCACATTAGGGTTTCTTACAGTCAGCAAGAGGCTGGATCTCGGTTCTTGGACTCGGGGTTAAGGGGCCGCACGAGTCATGTTTTAAGAGCGGCGCCATCACTGCCAGGGCATTCTCTTGGACGCTTCCCTGTCCTCCAGCAGCTCCACAGTCGGGGTGGGGTTGGGAGTGGAGTGGCAGGACGGTTGTAGAGGCAGCGTGGCTGTGGAGGACGACACCGGCATGTCCAGGCTCTCCAGGGAGTCCGAGAGGGCTCGGTTGGTCTCGTGCTGGGGATAGAGGACGTAGCGGTTGGGTTGGTGGACCTCCACGGTGGTCATGGAGTCCAGGCCCTTCAGGCAGAGAGGGAACAGCCCTCCGGCGGGGTCGCGGCCGCCGACGGCCCCTAGTTCCATGGAGGACTCGTCCATGTTGACGTACAGGATCTCGTCCGGGTCCTGAGTGTCCGGCAGATCCTCGAGGGCTTTTTCCAGCTCGCAGCGCAGGGCCTCGAATGGGGGGCGGTCCTTGGGGCTCAGCAGCCAGCAGGAAAACATCAGGGAGTAGCTGGAGAGGATGAGGAAATGTTAACTTTACACTCAAAACATGTGAAAGACATTAACACTTCACTGTGTTGGTCCAGTCATTGCCTAATATTTTCCAAGAATTAAACTGTGTCATATTTTGTGTGGAATTTGTTTGGACAAGACGTCACAAATTATAGTTCATCTTTCTTTTTTTTCACAAACTTCCCAATAATGTATTATTTATTGTTATTAATATAGCTGGATTTGTCCAATACCAATCATATGTCTTCTATCTTAATTACTTTTAGCTAACTTTTCATGCTTTTTACAAACTTAAAAAATGTATGGGTAGGAACTTGCTGGCTTTGAAAGTTATCTGAATTCTTCCTATAATTAACACCAAATTATATATTCCCTTCTGTGGAATATTCCTCGGACATTGTTAATAAATCATAGGAAAAAAGCTGCTTTTCAAAGTGCTGTTTAACAGTTTAAGGTGAAATTCATTTTCAAAATGTAATTTAACAAAATCATTAAAATACCAGTCTCAAGCATATTGTGAGGAAGGGTGCAAGCTTTTCAAATTGGAAGAATCTATATTTGAAAAAAATACGAAACAAAGCATCATCAGACCTCTGTGAAGAGCAGATCGACTTTAGACTGTTTTTAGCCTCTAGCCATGACTGCTTCAAAAAGCTATTTCGAATCAGAAGGCAAAAAGATTTCCAAGGTACTTCATTATCAGCTGCCAGCTATCAGAGTGCGTCTTGTGTGGAACGTGACAGTGAAGGACACTCACATGCTGTCCAGACAGTCTGGAGGCTGTTTGAGACGGTTTCCTTGTCTCAAGTAATCATAAATCTCACTGTTTTCAACGCCGGGGTACGGAGTCTGGCCCCGCGTGGCGATCTCCCACATGGTGACTCCAAACGACCACTGAGAGAGACAGATGGTGAAGAGGGGAGAGGGAAGGGTTAAAGAGGTTTAAACTACCTTTAGCTTTTACACACCTTGCTCACTTCTCAGTTTTTAAAGAGTAAAAATGACTCAAGCTCTATTCTCGATTTTCTGGAGGGTAAACGTTCCTATAACAGCTTCATGCCTCACTTATGCCTTTAACATTAGGGTAACCTTGAAGCAACAGTCTCCCAACATCTTCTTTGTACCACACTCAGCCCCTGTAGACATGAAAGGTGGCTGTTAAAGGTTTGCACAGTACGTTCTTCCATGTCAGAGAACTGTTCCAGTGACAGCTTCCGTCTGGTGCTGTCACTCTCCTTGAAACTCCAAATATTTGCCTCAAAGTAATGTAATTAATCATGTACTGGTGAAATAATGATTGATTAGGAAACAATGCAGCGTGCCAATGAGCTGTAGAGTAGGATGCTTCAGGCCCTGCTCAGACAGAGCACATATTAGCAGCCTGGGGGCTCCTCATGCTTTCGCAAGAGCGCCCCGGAACACGTCCAGTTGAAAACAATTCAACTCGGAGCAGAACAGTAGCTGAAGTCACTGGTGCTTTGTGCACATTGTGGTGATTATTGCTGGATACCTGGAGCTACATGAGTTTACCAACCGTAGTTACGGTGGTCTGAACACAGTACAGCAGGTGACGAACAGTTCATGGCTTGTGTTAAGCTAATGCTAGCACTAAGTCGGTGGTTGCCGAGCACAGACTCTTTCATTTTCAACCTACAAAACACACTCCGTGGGATCAGGGCCTTTAGATGGAGGTTTTGATTTTTGTTTCTGCTGTGAAATTAACCACCGCTAAAACAATCCAATTTTAGCAACAACGTCAGGTCTTTTTGAACCTCAAAAGACATATTTTAGAAGAGTCACTTTATCTTAATCCTAACCATAAACTCAAGCCAAATAACCCTAAAATATATTGTTAACCTTGTAGGGACCGGTCCCCTGATGGGAGGTTTAAAACAAGCACACACACACACACACACACACACACACACACAGGTGAACTCACCACATCGCTCTTAGTTGTGTAGACGCGATCGGCCAAGCTTTCGATGGCGATCCATTTGACGGGCATCTTTGAGATCCGGCCCTGCCTGTAGTAGTCTCCGTTGTAGATCTTCTTGGAGAGGCCAAAGTCGGCCACACAGACATTCATGTTCTCGTTCAGCCTGAGGCAAAGAAACCGCAGTGTTACAGCGTTGCATTGTTGGGAGAAGAGGAATGGTGGGAAATAAAATCGCACATGCAAAAGTGTCATGACTTCGCTTCTCGCAAAATGTATTTTTTTTGCGGGGTCTACTTTTAATCAGCTCTTCAACAGAACGAGAAAGTGATAAAACAAACAGGAACCGAGAAAAGAGAAAAGTGGAAGCGGGGGAAGGTTGTTGTGCTTACATGCAGTTGCGAGCGGCAAGGTCTCTGTGGATGAAGCTCTTCCTCCCGAGGTACTCCATCCCTCGGGCAATGTCGGCCATGAACTTTACCAGCATTTGAGACGGGAGGTACTGCAGGACAGCACAGAGACAACAGGGTTTTAGTCACTCACTCACACACACACAGCTGACATTCCTTTCCTGTACAGTAGAGGGAGCCAGAGTCCGACTCTGAACTGAATGCTCTCTGCTCCGGGTGCTCGCCTCCTCCTGTGGGAAGAGCGAGGCTCAGCGCTGCTGTGTTTTGTGAACGATTCCAGAAACTCGTGGATGTTTCAACATTCTGCAGGATTCTTGTTTTGATTAGGCTTGTGTTTCTCAACCCCGGCTCTCCGGGGGACGTACTGCGTGTAATAGTTCTCGATTCCAAAAAAACCATCTCATCCGTTAATAAGTGAAGCTGCGGAGAGCAACGACAGACTCATATCTTGTGTTTTCATGAAAAAAGGTGTATGTGGGGACTGTAAAAAAATACTGTACTTGACGTCTTTGTTGACCTTTGGATCCCTTTTTGCTGACAGACATTCACGTGGACTTATAAAGCCTGAACCCATTAAGCTGTTAGTGTGGGACTGTGTGCGTGTGACTGCCTGCGTTTGCACGTGTGTGTGTGTGTGTGTGCGCTGCTTTCATGGCTTTTATTGTGTGAGATTGGACTTACCACGGGACAGTCTCCCAGCCTCGAGTAGAGCAGATAGCTGTGCAGGTCTCCGTGTTTCATATAGGGCAGGATGACCACGGGGGAGGGGTAACCTTCACTCTCCACAGTCTGCAGACACACACCTGTGAAAACACAGCGGCTTAGTGTTATACACACTACATACATCTTCTGTGCTTATAGAAGTCAACACAATGTCTCAAAACGGCTCAGTCTTGGATTTGCTAATGAAAGAAGTTTGTATTTTAAAGGGTCAGTTCACCCATTTTACAACAAATAAACATGTTCTCACTTACTTTTAGTGGTATTTAATCATGCACATAGTTATGGTTTTATTTGCCCAGGTTTTTGTCTCAAACATTTAGTCTTTACATGGACAGCGTCCTTGTTACTCTCGATTATCTACAGGAAATGCAAACCGGGACTATTTCTTTTGGTAGAATGTAGTTCCATTTAAAAGTGTTCACGGTGTAGTGTCATTTACAAGGGAACCTGAAGAATCCGCAGGAGCTGACCCGTGACGTGCCTAGCAGAATGAATCCCTACTCACCTAGAAGCCTCATGACATTGGCATGGTCAAACTCTTTCATGCAGGCCGCCTCGCGGAGGAAATCTTCCATTTCTGAGCGAGTGCAGATGGCAACTGGGGAAGAGACGACATATGAAGTGAGACGATTTTGTATGACTCGTTCCTTTAACGGGATGTTTTGGCTGCAAAATGTATTTAACTTGATTCTAATTCAGATTGTAGTTTTTTTCACGAAGTAAGTTGAAACTGGCAGAAATGGCAAAATTTTCCCAATCTTCTATCCCTAAAAATTCATCTTTTTCCGCTCAACTGTGCAGTTCTTACACAATTGTCTTTACTTTGCCGCTGCGATTCAATGTCAATGTGGGGTCAACTTTTTCTTCCGCCAATATTCTTCACAAGCTGCATCGCTGTCTGTTTTCCGACAATAAAAAAAACGGAACTTTTTGCCCCCCAACACTTGTTAATCTCCGACCCGAGGGGATGTCCATCAATTGGCCTGTGTTTCCCAAGATGAAGGGATTCATTGTGGTGATTGCTGAGTACTTTCACTGTCGACTCACTCTTCATAGTCTTCACTGCAACTTTGAGAACAGCTTCCTCCTGAGTCAGCAGCCCCTCCATCACAGAGCCAAACTCCCCTGAAGAGAGAGAGGAAGACACGATCAAACACCCAGTTTAGAAGCAACATCAAAGACGGAAATGACTTGAGATCTGTGGAAAGCCAACATTAGTGCTATGGCGGATAATACCTGAGTATGTACCAACCCTAACACGTTACATATCAACCCCAGTCTTTCCTTGTGATACGTCTGACACAACCGACCAGAACAAAGCAGTACCTTCTCCCAGCGTCTTTCCCAGGGTTAGTTTATGTCTGTCCACCATCACGTCTTGGAGCTTCTGCTTCAACTCGTCGCTGATGCCCAGGCTGTTCACTGAGCAGAGGGGGAAAAAAGAGGAATTGTAATGGTGTGTGAGACTCGAAGCAATTTAATGAACGTCGCAGAAAAGAGAGAAAAGCAGCCTGACTGTAAAACCACAATGCAAAGTGTTGATAAACACTGCCAGCTTGAATAACAATGGAAATAGTACTAAAAGTAAACTCAAACCACCTTCTACTTGTAAAACCTTTAATTGCAGAAGAATGATGGTTAACGTGGGCCTAACATTACATTATTTGGCTTTTTATTAATGTAATAAATGATTCAGTATTTTAATGCACAAAGTCTTGTTCCAAAAATACGTTAAATGTCAATTATTATATCTTACAAAAAAATCAAACAAAGATTTTGTAAAAGTAAAATGAAAAATAAAACGTGAACTAAAAATGCCAACTTGAACTTCAGCGTATCGGAAAATAGAGTCAAAAACCATCCAAAAATAAAGACAAACTCAAACTCAAAAACTTAAAAAAGTCAATTGTGCAGAGAGTGTGTGACTGTTCAGGCACGGGACACGTGACCATGCGATCCCGCAGGGGACCCGGTTGGGGAGCCGGTTGGGGAGCCGGTTGGGGAGCCGGTTGGGGAGCTGAGGTCAGAGGATGTGAGCTGCTTTGAAAACATCCCTGGCTCTCCTCAACCAGCTGGCTGTCAGTGAGCTCTACGTCGGCGCGCAGACTGCGCTACAGACGCTGAGCTCCGTTTCCACATCTGGGCCGGTGACAAGGCAACGACATGCACCAGAGATCCCTCGTCCAGCTGCTGCTACACTATCAATCTGCCAATGCGTCCGACAACAATGTGCTCAGTCCACAGGCATGTTCCAACACATGCTGGAGCGACCGCTTGTTAGCCGATGCATGCCATACACCGGAGCCTCTGGAGTTTCTTTCCTCGACTGTGTCCTGAGAATTGGCCCCAAATCACTGGTCAACATTAGCAGCGTAAATCCCGCCCAAATCCCTCCAATCTGACCCCTTCTTGTATTCCCAGCGAGCTCCCCGACCCCCTTCCATTCACTCCGAGTACAAATTATCTCAACATCTCTTTTTTTCTTCATTTTTTTAGGGGCTGGTCTCATTTTACGCACTGAATAACTATCTGTTGCCTTTCCCCTGGCCTCTTTGTGGCTGCGGCAAGCTGAGACTTGCCTCTGAGAGGTTCGACACAAATATCGCACATACACCTGGGACAATGTCACGGCCTCTAATGGGACCCAGCTGTGTGGAATTTGAGTGTGCGCGCTGTGTTCACAGGTACGTATCTCTGTCTGTAATCACGAGAACTTCGCAAGGGGGGGGGGGCACACGAACCAGTGCTAACCACATGCTCTGTCCTCCACCAGTACAAGCTCGTAGCTCCACCTGGACGAGACCTTTAAACCCACCCCCGAGGTGACGTGACCTCCGGTCGTCGATGTCGTCTTCATTTCATCTTATAGCCCCGACAGTACAAGATCCTAAAATGCAGCCAAATTCAAATCTAACGTTCACGCCTGGTCATGCAGCTCCACCAATGGATTTACTGCAGATCTAATCGATGTGACTATGAAAGAGATGAAACATTGCTTTCCAGGGTTGCTTTGACAGCTGTGGGGCTGCGTTGTTCGCGTTCCTGCCTTTAATCAACCAAAGAAACGCAAATCCCGTCTCGAAACGCGGAGAACGGAACCGTCACTGTGTGCCAAAGGAGATCCTTCCCTTGAACTGTCAGATCGGAGCCGAGAGCGTGAGAGATGATGCTGTTCTGCTACCTTTGTTTTTGTGTATCACTATCTATCCCGGGGACAGAGGCAGGCTTGGGCACGCTGAGAGACTCGTCTCTGCTTTAGGGACAGTCAGGAGGGATTAGAAGTCTTCCTCACTGGCATGCAGGGCAGGGAAGGGGGGAACTCACGTGTTGCTTCTGTGGTCCTGCGGCTGTAGGTGCGGCGAGCGCGGTACCTGACCACCAGCTCTCCGCTCTCCATCATTGGTTCAAACGCCTCCCTGCGAACACGAAAACACAATGAGAGGCCTCGTCCTGGCTGATTGTGTAAACACAGCTGTCTTCTCCTCCGAATGCATCAGCATACATGCAAAAGTGAGGCAACTGATTTTTTTTTGGGGTTTGGCACTGCTATCGTGTCCCTCCCTTTTCACCCAGGAGGAGCGCCAGCAGCAGCCCATATACGCACCCAAAACGCGTCTCCTTGCGCCGCAGCTTGGCCACGTAAACGGCCATGAGCACAGCTATGGCCACAGCGCCGGCGACGGCCATCACCACATACCACCAGTGCCAGGAAAAGGCCGGGGGCGAGGATGGACCTGAAGGGGGAAGGGAAGGGCGTGTGGACAGAGACGGATGAGGGTTTAGTCACGTGGGTCATTTTAGGATGATGGACAAAAGGAAGAGGTCGTGTTTTGATTTATTTGATCAACTGAACGGCTTCACGGGGTTCCACAGAGCCAGTGTCCAAATTAGATTCCCTTTCTTCATTCCATGGTTATTACATGTTTGTGATATCTTCTCACAAGGCTTGTAAAGAAAACAATGTGTACTTTCTACACACGTACGCAGCAATATTGTGAGGAAAACTATGTTTCAGGTTTGTTGAGCTGCATCGAAACAATTTCTACTGACTAAAAGTATCATCCTTCTGTTCCTCACTCTCAAAACATGTACTTTGACTTCGAGCTGTCCCATGTCCCCAAAGCCGCAACTATTCTTTCACAACCTCCGCCCACAGTTTTCAACTTGTCCTCTGAATTCTCACCCCCCTCCCCCAACTTCCCTTGCCTCCTTTATTTTCTGCCATTCTTGTTGTTTGAATTGTCTGTCTGGCTCTATTAGACTAAGCAAACAGAGATGCTGCACTGTTCCTGCCCATTATAAATATTTATGATGCGTCTCCCCATTCACCCCTCTCTCTCTCTCTCTCTCTCTCTCTCTCTCTCTCTCTCTCTCTGAGATCCTCTCTTCTCTTTTTTTCTCTGCCTTCCCCTTTTTCTTCCTGAGATACACAGGAAGGAACTCTCAGGCTCACGGAGGAACCCAGAGAGAGAGAGAATAAGAAAAGAGAAGTCCTGTGGTGAAAAAAGCAACCTGCCATGAGCTCGCTGTCACTGTGTCATTATGTGTCACTCTGAGAGGTCACAGCAGAGCGTGTTTGAAGGTTTGTGTGTGTAAAGCCGGTCATTACTCACCCTTAAGTTCCTCCATTTCTGTGGGAGTTAAAAAGAAAACAGAGCCCATGTCAATATTTTGGCGCTGGTTTATTTATGCAGAATATATGAAACATCTGACATCTTGGAGGAAAAAGTGATTACGGTCATTTTAAAACGCTACTAAAGTTAAGGTCAGACGATTCCTTAATAGGAATCTTAAAAAGTTATTTTGCATATGTTTTCAGTGGCAGTTTTGACACTTCTTGCCACTCACCGGGATCAATAAGAGTCAGGGTCTGTGTGGGGGTCCAGGGTCCTTGCCCCGCCCCTGTATAGGCGCACACTCGAAAAGACACATTGGAGAGGGGGACGGAAACGTTGATTGACAGCTCTGTGTCCAGGGCGGTGTTCACGGTAAACTGTCAACAACAAGAGGGAAGCGTCATAATGAGGCAGATTAAACACGTTCTTTGTATCTTTCGGAGCGACGTCGGACACCATCGCCTCATGCGTTTCGTTCATGAGCGTCCCAGACTGACCTGCTGCGTTGCAGGCGTGCTGTACTCCACCAGGTAGCCGCGGAGCTCTCCGTTCAGCTTCCCCGGAGGCCCTTCCCACGTCACCAGCACCTCCGTCCCGTTCAGCGCCGCACTCACGTTGACCGGCGGGTTTTCTGGCACTGAAACACAAAGTGGCAAAAACACAACTTGAAGGCCTTTCACTTCTCACCCAGTTACATGGATTTTTAGTGGGGGGGGGGGGGGGGGGGGGTGCTGTTTTGACAGCCTGCAGCCTCGAGGGTGTGGACACTACAGCAGCTGGAGGGAGAAGACGTCAGAGAATGTGGGGAATTCACCTTCATTCGGACAACAGAGCCTAAAAGCTGAGTGGCGATTCGCCGAATTCAGAAGCCGTGGTTGGACGGCCTCGGGTGGACACACGCTGTGTCCCCCTCCTTCATGCTGACCCCCTCTTCTGTCCATCCCTATTTCTGCTTCACTCTCTTTGGCCTGGCTTTCTCTTTTCTGGCTCTTTGGAGCAGAGAGTGAAAAGAAAGGCTGCTGGCAGCAGAAACACCCAGGAGAGACAACCTCAGCAAAGAAATGCTAGAAGTAGTGAGAGGAACGTGTGTGTGTGTGTGTGTGTGTGTGTGTGTGTGTGTGTGTGTGTGTGTGTGTGTGTGTGTGTGAGAGAGTGATTGACGCTCTGAACAACAAATAAATCCAACAATCTTCTCGCGAGGAGACGACATCGTTTACTTCCTTTGTTGCCGTCTGAGTTGCGGCTCTCTTTGTCTCTGCAGGCTTACAAAGTCACACAAACTAGCTGGACCCCCCCCCCCCCCCCCCCCCCCCCCCCCACACACACACACACACACACACACACACACACACACATACTCAAAGTCAGTGTGAGTTTGGGAAACATGGCCCAGCCTATGGATGATGTTATCAGGAAGTGTTTGGCGGATGATTGTTTCCACATGCGGCCCCTGCTCTGCCTGCCAGCGGCAACAAAAACAACCTCCGAGTGCGTCGCCTCCACCTACGATCCGTCATCTCCCTCTCTCTCTGCCTCCTTCTCCACCCCTTAGTTCCCGTTCCCCCTTTCTCCTTCCCTCTTCATCTCTCTCTCTCTCTCTCTCTCTCTCCCTCCCTCCCTCCCTCCCTGTCTCCCATCCAATATGATTCCATCTCCTCCTTTCCAAGTCCTTTCTTCTCCCTCGCTGCCCTCTCTGTGGTAATGCCTCTCTCTCTTTCTCTGTCACGGAGCTGTGAGCGATGTTAACTGTTGACGTAAAACTTTGTGTAATAAAGGGGGACAAACAGTTGAAAAAGCTCCAGTTGAGAGATTTGGAGAGTTTGAAAAGGAAAACCCCAAAACTACACGTGTGCCGCTGGTTCTGAAATGCAGAAACTACAGAGAAAAAACCTGTTGTTCCTTTGTGGTTAACATCTGCACGGCTGCACGGCTCCAGGTCTACCGTCTCAAGCTGTCGGAGAAGCAGTGGCGGATATGAACATCGCTTCTCTTTCTGTGCGCTTCATCTCGTCCTCCTCGTGGGTCAACACGCGGATGGAAAAGGGTCACCCTTCAGCCAAAAGCATTGACTCATAACCCTGGGATCTGTTCTCCATCAATGAAAACAAACTCAGCCCTACCCAGGCAAAACATGTTTTGGAGATCAGTCAGAGCACGAATGTTAGTGTCATCAAAAATGTCTCGTTAAAACCTTTATGGCAGACTGTCTTTGGTCAACTGAGTCCTTTGTATTTTGTTAGCTGGCAGTATTATTCAACAAGATTAAATGTGACACGTGAACGTTTTGTCCCGCGTCGTCGCCGTGACTCACTTCCATCGGGGCGGTGAGTTCGGGTGTCCAGTAACTCTGGACTAACTCTGCCGTCACTTTAGGGGTGCAGACAGAATCTGCCTCAACAAACTACTTAAAAAGTACACGATAACTCTTGTTGATTGTTGCCACGCCCAACCCCCCTCTTAATGTTCTGTCATCCTCCGGGGAACACAGTAAGCTTTGGGAAAATAGCTAAATGAGTGTTTTCTCAAAGCGCCCCCTTCCCTCGTTTCCTTGCTCTTCTATCCATTCCTTGCCTTCTCCCACCATCAACCCGCTTTTCTTTCTTTTTTCCCACAGTGCCTATAGCTGTGTGCTCTGGAAAAGGAAATCTGAGGTCATCTGAGGTCAAAAAAGGAGGGGGGGAATGAAAGATGAAGGAGTGAAGAAACTTGTTGTTTGCTTGTTTGATGCAGGAAAATAAGTTCCACAGAGCCGTGTGTAGGATTTGACTGCAACTAAAATGAGAGCATGCTAGCGCCGTCTACTTGAGGGAAATGGGGGTTGGGTATGCGAACAAAAAAAAAAGAGCTGGCAGGAGAAGAGTCTGTAATGAAGTGAACAACTTGAGAATTTAAGGGAGGAACATTAAATGGGGACAGCCTGTGCCAGACTGAGACACGTAAAGAGATAGTGAAGCACATATCTGCACAATTTCTTCACGAGAGACAAAGAAAGAAAGACAGTCGAGCCTTATGGGAGTTCAAACAGTCTGCAGCCTTGACACCAAAGAGAGGGATGTGGAATATAGTCTGAGCGGTCTGCCTCTCCCCTTCATTCTCTCACTCCCTCTGACCTTCAACGCCTCCTGAACCATCTTTGACCACCAGCTGAATCTTATCTTCTGCTTTTTTATTTTTCATCTTCTGACTCATCAGAGCAAGTGCAGAGACAGCTGCCGGAGATGAAACATAAATGGTCGAAAGGGATGTTACATACATTTTATTTTCCACTGAAACAAAACTTTTAACTTTGTCGAATAGAGAACTGAAACTTGAAGATTCCGACTGCAGCCAGGATATCTCAAAACCACTTTTTGTCCTTCTCCTTTACAGTAGGAGTTGCTACTTCTCCATTTTCCTATTTTTGTGAAACTATGTGCTTCGTGTTTTCGGATTGTGAGCGGCTTCCATGATGGAAAGCTCCCATCATCTCTCCTGTGGCACATCTCTCCTCTTAGTCGGTTTCCATTCCTATTCATCCAGGGATAGAGACGGCATGAGCTGGCATGGAAAATCCCACCTCAGTTTAAACTCCCAGCACACGGCAGCCGAGCGCTACAGTTTGTTTAAACTCCCAGCACACGGCAGCCGAGCGCTACAGTTTGGACGGAGTGCTGCGATCCTAACTGAGGCCTTTCAGGATTACTTTAACGTCCACCCTCTCCCTCTTCCCGTCTCCGCCTACTCTGTCCCCGCAGTCCCAGTCAGCCTTCCGCCTCAAGAGTTTACATGTGAAAGCTCGTGGAGGTACAGTGACTGGTGTCTGGTATTCTTCATAAACACAGACTTAAGTTGAAGGGGCACAGGAAGGAAGGTAATGACTAACAGTGCACTGTAACCTGACTCTCTGACTCCTTTCTTATCCTGCTGAATCGAGCTGAAAAGCAGTCGACAGAATTAAAGCTGCAGTGAAGTCGATTCACCTCAAAACAAGCTCAGACAATATGTGCCTTTAGGCAAAAAACAAACCCAACAAACGCTACTGAAGAAAAGACTCTTGCACCCAGAGAGGGGCCACTGTCGCTGACTTTTTGGAACGAATGGAAGCTTGAATTAGAGTAATGGGGACAACATTTTTTTAAATTGGATTAGTATTGAACGCTGTGGTCGACAACTGCGAAACAGGCTGCAATTTAATCGCTCGGGGCAACTCCCCGTCGTCAAGGTACAGCCACTAAAAGTGCTTGTTTTTGCCACTGACCAACTGGACCAATTAAAAAGAATGTTGTCTCTATTAGTCAAAAAATAGGGTCCAGATTGAAAAAGTGCACGTGCTTTGATGGTGAGGAGTTGCCCCGAGCGATTACATTGTAGCACGTTTCATGGGGTGAGTATGCTGCCGTCTGCAGTACCGGACCAATTAAAAACATTGCTGTCTCCATCAGTCACTTAGACAAAAGAAACATGGAAAAATACAGAAGTCACCCTTTAATTTAGACTTTCACAATTTTGATCTGGTAAAATCTGGAAGCAATAAGAAACACGCGTCTTTAATATTTAATCATTAGGCCTGCACATTGATGGTACTTGTCTTATATGTAAAATACACTAACACAGCTTTGAAATGTTCAAATGCTGCATCAGTTGCAATTTGCCGATGAACACCAGAGAAAAAAAGCAGGCTCTGTAAGGCCTGGCATTTTTTCAGATGGTACATCCGTTTGATATACACATAGGACTGCATATACTTAGTTCAATAAAATGATCCTTGGCACAGGCGGCCAAAAAGGCCTTAAAAGCGGATCAATGGTGCCTGCTAGCTGCAGCGTAGCATGTGTCTTGCACTGGTTACAGTACACAGCAGGAGTGGGAGGAGACTTAGACTCAATCAGGAGCCAGATAGCACAGCCTTGACCTGGACTCACTTCAGAGGCGGTGACCCGACACACACACACACACTTCCAGGGTGAAAACAAACATCTCCTCAGTCAGCCGGAGGCCTCACCTCCTTCTTTGGTGCGCAGCTCCACCCAGGGCGACCAGTCAGATGGGCCCTGGCTGCTGTGGCAGGCCACCCTGACAGCGTAGAGGCGGTGGGGCTCCAGCTCCCCGATGAAGTGCGTGGCTGGTGGGACGTTCACATTCTGGTTGTGGATCATCTTATCCGGGCCTGCTGCTGCGGACTCTCCCGAATGTTTGGCCTGGAACATTTAGACAATGATTGTGATCTGTTTCATTGCTCTTTGGCACAAACAGGAAGAGGACGCTGTTTTTTAAGAGCCAACACACATAAAGCCAATAGGTAGAGGCAAATACAGGAGAAGAAGAACTGGTGGATAAATTGCTTCCAACACGTTCATCATTTTAAGCAGAGCAACAACATGTAGAAATATAATTTTTGGAATGGATTCAAATGGAAAGTGTGTCCTTAATCAATTATGCACTTCTTAATTATCACTATTTTTATTCGCAATAAAACAATTGCATGGAAAGATGGTTACAGTAGTGCTGAGTCTATATAATTCAAATTACTTGCGCATGTTAGAAATCAACATTTGATAATATTTGGAGTTGGTCTGCAGGAGATACTTTTTGTTGTTAAGAATAATATGTCACCGCTTTTAAAGGAGACATATCATGCCAATTTTCAGGTTCACACTTGTATTTGGGGTTTCTACTAGAACAGGCTTTAATGTTCAAAGAAAACTGGGTTGTTATTGTTATTATTTTACAGTTTGTAGTTTGGTAGGCGCTCCAGATACCCAAATGTACGTCGATAAGCACGAAAAAAGTGAGATCTTCATGATATTTCCCCGAAATGATTTAAGTTTATCGTATAGAGAAACTTTGAACGACTGTTTCTGTAGGCTAAATATGTTTTGGAGGTACTGTGGAAGAAATGTGGGAGGTTGGAGTCCCTGTGCTTAATGGTCATTAAGTGTTAATTGCCAGAGATAGTGTAAAATCTGCCCCGTTGTTGTGTCGAACGTGAGCCAGGCTCAGTGAGGTGCACTGAAAGCAGAACCCATCGGCTAAAAATCCCAGTCAAAAACCTGCTGTCTCTGCAAACTCACTGTGGTAAACACGTTTAAAGAGGAACACAAAGGGAGAAGGGGGGAAAAAATCCTGGATTGCAGCAATCTTAAAAACCACATTAAAGTTGCCGGTCTGGCGCATGATTGTGGCTCCTGCAGGCTGCTGGCTGCACTTCACAGGGTGGGCTTTACAGTAAGAGCTGGAAACAGGTCTATAATAGCCACACAAACAGATCAGGTGGGTGTGTGTTCAGCTGCTGCTGCTGTGCTCTGCTTTTGACAATGCCGTTTTGAAAACAACATGAGTATTCAGAGGGAGTGTGAGTGTGAGGGGCGTGAGTTAGGCGGTGTGACGTGCCGAGGAACATTAAGTTGCGTGAATGAGGACTGTGAAAGAAATGTGTGTACGAGAGAGCGAGTCATTCCCGACTCGGTGAATCACCGTCCCGCCTGGAAACAAGTGTGTTTAATCGAGTTGTGCGGCTCGGCTCTGAGTCACACTTGAGCCTGCATTCCCCTCGTGTGGCTCAGACCCTCAATACCTGCTGTCACTGCACTTCCCCTGTTTCCTTCTTCCTTTCCTTCTTATTGTCTTTCTTTCTGTTTATGTCTCCTTTGTGCAGCTCAGTAACACAGTATCGCTCTGCTCTGTAGCTTTCCCCCCCCGTTTCTCTTCGGCCCCACAATGAACTGTTAAATTCAGATTTTTGCCCCGTTTCTGCTGAAGCCGGCCCCTCGCCTTGTTCCCCAGTGCGGGGGGGGGGGCGAGAACAGAGAGGTATAAGGGGCAGCTTTATTAGAACCAGACGGTTAGGGGTGTTGCTGCTGCACTTCTCCCTTCTCCAGGGGAAAATGCCCCCCCCCCCTCTCAACTACGAGCTGCAGTGGCCGCAGAGCAGAAGAATGGCAGAGAGACACTGACAGAGAGAGAGAGAGAGAGAGAGAGAGAGAGAGAGAGAGAGGGAGTGGTGCTACACAAGATTAGTCCAGGAGGCCACTCTCCCAGAGCGAAACCTGATCCACTAGCACACGAATAAAGCAGGGAGGGGTAGAGGATGAGTTCAGAGAAGAAAAGGACAGCAAGCTCCTCTCTTCTTTAAAAAGTAGGGCCCGCAAAAGGTAGAGAGAGCAGAGAGTCCCACAAATAAGGGGAGGGGGGGGGGTAGTTTAACATGCAGGTCAGACTCAGCAGTGACTCGTTTTCTCAGCTGGTTGCTGTATTCGCCTCCTCTCACGCTCATCTCACCTGGACAGTGCAGCGGACTATCGGGTAGTCGCCTCCAAAAGCGGGCTGCCATGTTAAACGCAGACTGGTCGGTGTGATCTCCACGGCTTTCAGGTGTTGAGGCTTGGACGGGAGGACTAAAGAAAGACATTGTAAAAAATAAAAATAAAGACACCAGCACAACAACGCTTAAAGAGGAATGAAGGCCGACACGAGTGCTCGTGACACCTACCAGTGATGGTACCGGATCCAGAGGTGGCCACTCCTTTGCGGTTATGGGCCTCACAAGAAAAAGTGCTGGTTCGGTTCAAACCTGGACAGACAAAAAAAAGAGACAACATGGGCGTGTGAATCGGGGGACATGGGGGGGGGGGTAAAACTAGGAGTCCTTGCTCAGCATGCTGAGTTGCACATTAAGTCAGCGTGAGAAGCGGTGTGAAAGTTCAGACTGCAGTGAGAATAATGTGAGGGTAATAGTTTCCATAAGGTCAGGTGAACTCTCTGTCAACAGTGTTGTGATTAGTTCCGGGCGTCAGCGTGCGTTTGTGGATGTGAAAGTGCATGTTTGAGAGATTGGCCTGCACAATAAACATATCAAATCCGCCATTTCGTCAAAAGCGGACCAGTCACAGTCATTTAAAGGAAGACTTGACCTGGGAAGTTACATACTGTCCAAACATTGTTCTTTCTAATCTGACGTCGACAAATTCTTCGACCAAACTTGGGCGAAGTTGTCTTTCGACCTTCAAATCCCTTTCAGGGTGAAAACCAGCTTCGCACAAAGTCTTAGAATGTGGAACTTCACTTTGTATCACAAGCCCGAAACTCCCTCTTAAACTCAAGCATCTCTTCTTCCTAAAAACACTGCATGATTGAGGTTCTTCGCTCTCGCAGCGAATCTTTTCCCGCCGTGTGCTTTAGAGAACAAAGAGAGCGCTCGTGTTGAGGGTCCAGGTGTAAAAAAAGGCTGAGCTGCTGCCTTCGTGAGGCTGGGGCTCCTCTGAAGGGGGTGAAACACACACACACACACACACACACACACACACACACACACACACACACACACACACTCTGACATTCAACAGTGAATGAGTACTCTCACAAAGTGACTCACAGCATGCTCACACACTCGAACCCTTCCACAACACAACACACACACACACACACACACACATACTGAAACATGTGACACTCAGGTTTTTAACCACTGGTCATCTAACACGCCGACATTGTCAATCAGCCAGACTCTCACAGAAGCGCGCAGTGTGTGTCGCTCTGCGCTGACGGCACCATGCCTCCATTGTGCCGGGGCCGGAAAAAGAACAGGGGGTACGATCCTCGCTGGGTGAAGCGGGAGGATTGTGAGAGAGGGAAAGGAGGGAGGAGGGAGGGGTGAGGGATGACCGCTGGCCGTGTGGGAGAATGAAGTGCTCATCGGGCCATCTCGAGATTGCGCCACTCGCCCTTCTGTCTCTTTTCCTTCCCCATCAGAAAACCGCAACACAACATCCCCCCCCCCCCGACCAGCTGAACATGTCATAATCGGTCACTGGGAGGAACTGCCGAGCTCACGAGCATCATCACAGTGTTGACCAACGGTGTTCATGTCAGCTGGGGACGACAGGCCCGGTGCTTCCTGTATCGTGACTCACTGAGCTTATCATTGTTTTGTTTATGTACTGCAGCATATTGGAGTCACAGCTGCGACTAATCTTGTTTTCATTATTAAAGCTAACGTCAGCAATGTTGTTTACAAACTCTTTTTTTGTTCGATTTGTTGAAATCCATCATTCTCATGATGATGATTTCGGGGGAGAGTGGCTTTGGAGGGAGGCCTGAAGAGACGGCAGTGTTGGCGACTTTCTCGTTAGATTGGGCGACTGTTGGAGCGAGTGCTGCCGTAGCTACTGTCATTGGAGAACAGCACTGGGCTGGGTGTTTTTTAGGATGGATGATTTTGAAAATCGAGCGCACTCTTGCTTGTTGCTCCAATGTGACGATCCAAGCTTCAGTTGAACGATTTTTTAGGTGAGCTTAACAAAGTTATTTCACAAAATGTTCCAAATCAGTGAAAAACACCCATCACAAATTCCAACAGCTGATGTCTTCAAATTGTTTTTGTCTGATCAACAGCGACCCGAAAATATTTTTTTGGCCCAAACCATTGTATGTTCTTCGTTGTTGTCACTCTCACCAAAATGCAAATGAATTAGTGCTTCTCTGGGATTTTTAACCCTCTATTATTGTACAATTCAAGTTGTTTAAGTGCTCTCCGTCCTAAAGCTTTTGGACAAGGCACATAAAGAGCTGTGGTTGCTTCACTGTCCATCAGATGTGGTTGGAAACCACCTTAAGACTTGAAGCTACAGGGAGATGTGTTGCCCTGGACTTCTTAATGCTTGAAACACATTGAGCCGTTTATTTTTACGGTTTACAGCATAATAAGATTATTTGTCTTTGGACCTGTGGTCAGCCAGAGCAGCTGTCCATTCCAGAGACGTGAGTGTAGAGGTTACCGTCAAGCGGGCCCTGGTCATCACTCCGCTGCTCCGATGAGTCAAACCAGATCCTGCAACCGACCGCTGCCTCCTGCTCCTCCCTCCCCTCCCTCCCTCCCTCCTCCCTCCCTCCCTCCCTCCCTCCCTCCTCTGACCAATGGACTCAACACAGGCCAGCTATCTGGCAGGCAGCTGTTTGCATTCAAGCCTCTGTCTTTTATCTCCTTCTGCCCATCTATTTATCTCCCTCCAGTAGGCCCTCTTGCGCCCGCTGCTCTGCCTTAACCCATCAACCACATGACCACAAGGCCCGCCCCCCAAATGGATCCGATGGCACCGTGTCAGCCAACCGGCTCTCTCTGTGGGACGGTGGTTATTTTGGTGGGTTTGTTGATACCAGCGAGAGGGGATTTGAACCTATAGAGGATAGTTGCTGTGTAGCTTTTGGGGCAGAACATTCTAATCTATGATATAGTCTAAAATACATTCAATTAAAAACCGATCATTTTGAAATTGTCTTGTTTCTAGTCATTTTAAAACTCTGCTTCTTGGGGCCACAAGCTGCTGACAGCGACGTCTTACTTGACTAATGTGGTACTGAAAATGAGTCGATTAATGAAGTGACCGTCAATAGTTTTGATTATCAATCATTGTTTGACTGTTTTATTGAGCAAAAATGCCAAAAACGTTCTGATTCCAACTTTTCAAATGTTTTTGTTTTGTATCTCATTGTAAACTGAACATCTTTGTGTTTGGATCCTCCGGGTCCCACGGGCGAGCTCCCGGCGACGGTTACAGCTGATAGCGGATGTCGCGACCAACGGCGCCATCATGGAAAGGTGGAGCCCGCCCTCTGCTGGTTCCCCCTCAGGTAAACAATGCTTTGTCGTAATTAGCACATTGAGAGCCGCGTGGAGGCAATAGAAATGCTCCCGATCTCGTATAAAGCACCTTTCAACAAATGATCTTTTAGCCCTCGAGGAGTTGATTGAGGCTGCATGTTTTAATGGGTGTGACTATAAGCTGGTGTGCACGCGGCCTCGACCGCTCAGCTAACCGAGGGCGACAGACGATACCTGTGAGGTTGAGCGTGGAGGGCGACAGAGCCACCGGGTCCTCCAGGGAGTTGAGAGGAGCGCCGTCCTGCAGCCAGATGACTGTGACCGGCTCTGGAGGTCCGTGGG